>NC_057345.1:153767565-153945065 GCF_016509475.1 Prionailurus bengalensis
AATAATGAAAGTGTATGCAATGAGATGTAGAGACCTTCCTCATATCAAGATTCTATAACTCCTTTGTTCCTGCTTAATGGTATCAAAATCATATAATTTTATTATATAAATACTTCAAATTCAAGACCCTGCAATCTGAAGTTCTGGCACAGAGTTGGAGAAGAGAGTGTAGTACAGGAACATCAGTTTTCTTCCTTCCTTCTTTCAAACTTGATGAGCAGCATAAATGCTTCATAACTCCCTCACTATTATTTCTCTTGTGGCTTCTGCAGCATTAAATACTCAAATTTCTCTCATCATACTTGGGGAACTCAGGCCACTGAAAGACAAGACTTTCGAGGCTCCATGGTATTCTGTATGACATCCTCGTATGTTGCACTTCACTCTAGGGAAAATGCAGGTTGGTCAACTGAAAACTCTGGGCTGGTGTGGCCCACAAGGCGGTCACTATTAGCACCTGGCCTTACAGATCTTGGACAGTGCACAACAACCCAAAATAAATATATGGCCCCAAATGAAAGAGAACACGGCACATTTAATTTACATCAGTCCAAATCTTGGATCCATTAGCTTCCCACAGGGGTGGGTAGTAGAAAGATATCCCCAATATATGGAATGATGGAATGTAATTTTAATATCATACAGTAATTAAAAACACTTTCTAAAAAAAGGATGACTATGACCCAATCCTCAAAAGTACGGGTGGTAACTGGCACATGGTATAATTGATTTTACTTTTTAAAAGTTAATTTCTTTACTTTTTATTATTAGTCATGTATTGCAGCATTAAAATTAACATAAAGGTGAGGGTAACACATGATCTTTATATGTCATCTTATTAAAATGAAGCTATTTTTAATACTTTTAAGAGGCCTATCAGAAAACACAATTTATATCCTCAAAGTATATTTTGTCAGTTTCAAGTATAATTTTTGCATTCATATTCTTTTATGAATTTTAATGGAGACACTTAAATTGTAATTATTCCTCTCAGCTCAAATGCAGGTAACAAATGGAATTCAATCAGTGTTTGCGCATAATGACCATCATTAAGAGAGAAATAATAATGACATTCTCTCTGCATTAAACTTGCAGACTCTTTACACAATGATCTGAATCCCATTATTGATCTCCATGGAGATATGTAATTGTCACCTATTCTGCATAATATCTGAATGTTAAATACATTTGTTTGGAACAAATATTTTAATGAATACAGTCAGTTCCACTTAATTAACTATCTGATAACTGAATATTTTTACTTAATAATTCAACTTGGAACATCAAAATTGTTCTATTTTTTATTCAAATACACTTGAGATTAGTCATAGATATTCATTTGAATGTTCATAAAATGTATGTGGAGTTTAAAATTCCCCTTGGCTTTCTTTAAAGTACATCCATTAGAGGGACAGTGGAGAGGTAGTTTTCATCTGTTTGAAATAATTTTTTCCCTTCAGTGTTGTTTAAAATAACCCCTTAGAAGCTTACTTGTAAAATGTGTTTTCTGACCAAAATCCTTCTGCCATCCAACTTCCTTTTATCATAAAATTGTTCATAAGAATGCTACTATTCATAGTTACTTACATATATACATTTTTAATGTGGGCATTTGGTTTGGGGAAGCAAATATGAATAAAATATTGAATTCACTTGTTCAGAAAGCTCTAGGAGAATCGTAATTGGTGAATATTTAGCTAACCCAAGAACTATCTCTTGAAAGGGAATCTAAGATATTTATAATAATAGAAATAATAAGTACCATGAATTATGGCTAGATTAATTTTTTGACCATGAGAGAAGCATCACATACCAGCATCAACACTCGGTGTTAGGTACTGTCATCTGATTCAATTCCACAAATACTTGCTGAGAACCAACCACAAGTCCACTGTTGCACCTGGGAGTGATGAAACCATAGTGAGTAAGACACCAGACTTGGCCTCAAGAAACTCATCGACTGGTCAGAAGAAATTCACTCACACAGCAAGCTTTGACACGGGTGACAAACGCCAATGGCTTGAAAGAAATGAAACAGAAGCATGGAGGTGAAAATGATTCGCCCCATGGACCAATCAAAGAGATGGAAAACTTCTGATGTCTTAAGATGAACAGCATTTTGCCAAGCTTAAAACATGGTTAGAGGGCCTTTAGAGTAAAAGAAGTTGCATGAACAAAAGCTTGGGATATATAAGAGGATCTATATACAAGTGGCTCTATAAGTGAATCTTTCTGAGTACCTCAAGGGCCAGTTCAGTTCAGCTAGAGCCTGGAGTGTATAGTGACCGGTGTAGAGGAATGAGACTATAAAAGTTACATGATAACTACAATTTATTAACCATTTTCTATGTGCCAGATGCTTGACGTGTATCTTGAAGTCTCGGTAAAACCCTGTAGTATATCATTTATATAAATCAGGAAGTTACACTTAGAGATGTTAAGTGCCTTGACTGATCCCACCTACCCCATAGGTAGTGGGGATGGAATTTTGGACCAGGTCTACTGGTGTCTAAAGCCTGAATTCCGAGCTGAGTGAAAATGAGGTTGGGAGGGCCTTGAAATATATGCTAAGGGAACTAAAGAAGTATTGAATATTTTCTGCAACAGAATGACATAATAAGATCAATAATTTAGACAAAAAATGTTTGGGACATCGTGTCCAGATCAAAATAGAAGCAAAGTGATTTGAGGTAAACCTGCAAGTTATGAGGTTGCTTTACTAATCCCAGTAAGATCACTTTAACTAGCAGAATAACAATGGAAACGGAAAGGGGACAGATTCAGCAGACTCCTCGTAGTAAAATCAGCAAGACTCAGTGTCAGATTGGGTGACTGAGGATATAAAAAAATCAATAAGGGAGTAAAGAAAAAAAATTTGTTTCCCCTTCTATATTCCTGGAGATGGAGTAAGGTGTATATTAAAACAGTATAGTTTCTAAGATTGAAACTATGTTGATTTTATTTAAAAAAAATTTTTTTTTTCAACGTTTATTTATTTTTGGGACAGAGAGAGACAGAGCATGAACGGGGAAGGGGCAGAGAGAGAGGGAGACACAGAATCGGAAACAGGCTCCAGGCTCTGAGCCATCAGCCCAGAGCCCGACGCCGGGCTCGAACTCACGGACCGCGAGATCGTGACCTGGCTGAAGTTGGACACTTAACCGACTGCGCCACCCAGGCGCCCCAAAACTATGTTGATTTTAAAACACTTTGGTTTTATTTCTAGGTGGCCCTAGAAAATTCAGCAAGGATAGTTTTCCTTCATGCTTCTATTTCAGTGCCCTTTCTGTTTGATCTTTTATTGCTTCTCTGTGCCTCGGTGCTGAATGCGAAAAGAGGCCATTGATTAATTCACATATAAATACCAGTAACTCAATGTGTTACTCTTTCCAATGCTATTAAGAAGGTAAAAGAAGACTGCTTCATGGAAGACAGTGCTGAAAGCCAGAATTAAACAATATCATTCACCTTTATTGACTAATTTCTTGAATGTCAAGAATATGCCAGGCTCTTGGGATACAAAGGTAACTTTTACACAGTTTACACTGGGTATTTTGCATGTGGAGCAGACATGAATTTTTGGAAGTCAGAGGGTGGACTGTGGGAGGCAGAAAAATGCTGCCTCTCCCCAACAGATGTGCATGTCCCAACCTCTTACATTACATAAGGAACCTAAGGAACTTTGCAGACAGAATTCAGGTTGTGGACCTTAAAAAAGAGAAGTCATCTTGAATTATCTCAATGGAACCAGTGTAATAACGGGCGCTCTGCAAAGTAGAAGAGAAAGACAGAAGTCAATGAGACAGGTGCAAAGTGGAAAAAGCAAAAGAGATTTGAAGCGTGAACAGAAATCAACACCACCACTGGCTTTGCATATGGAAGAAGATGGTTTCCACAAATCAAGGAACGTATGGTCTCAGGAAGCTAGAACTAGCCTTAGCTGAGAGCTGAGGAAATCAGTCTTACAACTGCAAGGAACTAATTTCTGCCAACACACATGAACAAGGAAACAAATTCTGCCCTATAGAATCTGACCTATAGAACTGTAAGAGCAGAAACTTTTGCTGTTTTAAGTGGTTTGGTTTGTGGTAATTTGTTATTGCAGTGATAGAAAACTGATACAAGTGGGAACAAAAATAATGCTTACCTTAAAATAGATAGAGAGTATTAAATATAATAATGCATTACTGCATCTGATGTGTAGGAAACCATAAAATCAATTAGCTATTATTTTTGTCATTTTGGGGCTGATTGTAACTTTAGCCCTTGGCCCACAGAAGGTGTTTCGATTTCACCAGGAATGCCCTGGGCAATCCCAGCCCCTCTCTTGTCCGTGGCTTACTGCCATCAGTTTCAGAAAGATGACTCCAAATCCTAGCCTAAATTGAAGGCAGACTTCCAAGTCTTTATATTCTTTTTGGGACCCAGCTCCCCATATGATGGATAATATGAGTGCAATGAAGTCTAATTCCTTAGAGAAAACATACAAGTTTCTGCTCGTTACCATATCTTCTGCCAACAAAATGCAATAGTCTTCAGAGGCAGTTCAAGTACAACATTACTGAAGGCAACCCTTCACACTTCAGTTAAAGAACATCTGCATTCAGGTAAATGATTATATCATGCTCTCTCCCAAGGAACAATGGGCTGTTTGCTTTATACTCTGACACCAAAGGTTAAATTTAGGTTTTTAGTGCACACAGGCAACGTGATTTCTCACTTGTTCTCCTAGGCATATTTTCTTGTTTCTTTATGTGCCTGGTATTTGTGATTTCTATGCTGGGAATGATGGATTTTACATTGTTGAGTGCTGGATTTTGTTGTGATCTCTTAAAGAGTGTTAGATTTTGTTCTGGCACACAGGTAAATACTCTTGGATAAGTGTGATTCTTTTGAGGCTTACTTTTAAGTTTTGTTACAGAAAGCCCAGAGCAGCTTTTTTTCTATGAAGTTGATTTAGGTCTAACTATTTAGCGTGGTCTTTCTAAGAACTCTACCCTTTTTCTTATGTATTTTGAGGTTTTTCCACTCTGGTCGGTTGGAAAAAACTTTTCCTACCTGGATTTGAACTTTGGGAATTGTTCAACCTATTGCTTTTCCATTATTTTTCATATGTTCTTTTCCCAGACTTGGGGAAGTTTTTCCCCCACAAATGGGCATATCAACCAAAGTCTTAAGATCCTCCTGCAGACCCCCAAGCTCTTTTCTATTATTTTTACAACTCCACTACCCTTGTCCGCAAGATCTTACCTCCTTGACTTCTCTAGGCTCAGATCACTGTCTTCTCAACTCACTGCTTCAATTCCAGGCTTTATTTCAGTTTCCTGTTCTGTGCCCCGAAACCTGGCTCCAGGTGGAAAGCTAGGGCAATCATAAAGCTTACTTTTTTTGGTTTCAGTTCTTACAGGAATGTCAATCCTGTTCTGCCTATTGTCTTCTGTCTGAAAGTTGTTTATATATACATATATGTATATCTATTAATTCTAGCTTTTTTAGTCATTTATAGTGGGATGGAGCAAGTGGAAATATATGCTCATTCTCTATGTTTATTATAACTTCTGTTTCAGTAGCCAGCTTGTGACAGCTTCTTTGTGTATTCTAATCATGTTCACGATGTGTCATGTGACTCTAGCCAATCTGTTTTGTGAAATATTTGCCCTTTTTTTATTCATGGTACGCTCTGCCTACTGCAAGGAATTCTTGTTATTTCTAAATATGGCGCCTCTACTTTGGAGTAAACAGGTAAGATACGACTACAGGGGAAGAAAAAACCAGCAACCAAACTGAAGTTCATGGGCCTGTGTTCAATGGGATCTGATGAGACATAGGTTTTTGTCTTACCCTATTTCTACAATACACGTACACACATACACAGTCACCTTACACACATACACACTCTTGGTACACACATGTGCCACACAGCTATAGGTCCATAGTTGCAAAAGTATCTTCTAGAAATTTTATCTTCTTTCCCACATGTACTCTTACTTCTTCACTTCCTTCCCTTGCACTGTCATGTAGTCTAAGGAGACGATCTCTTGCAGTCTCTTATACCTTTGAAATGTAGCTTCGCACATGTCAGTATTGGTTTCTTTCAGCAGCCCACACCTCCACCCATCTTCCTGCCAAGAAAACACATTTGAAGTAATAGGCAGGAGTTGCCGGCATCTTCTTTAGTAACTTGCATTTAACATACTTAACTCTCTGGGGCGTCTGGGTGGCTCTGTTGGTTGAGCATGGAACTCTTGATTTCAGTTCAGGCCATGATCCCAGAGTCCTGGGATCAGGCCCCATGTCGGGCTCTGCACTGAGTGTGGAGCCTGCTTGAGATTCTTTCTCTGTGTCCCCTTCTCTCTGTCTCTCTAAAATAAAAAAAGTACTTAACTCTCTTATGGAACTGACGTTGCATCTGCATCCAGTATATTCTTGCAATTTGGTGCAACAGTATTTTTTTTTTTGCCAAAATATATGTATTCTTTCAAAAGAGTTGGCCTTCTTCACTTATTTCTGGATTAAAGATTAACTCAAATTTTTGTTTTTATTTCTGACGAATTTGTTCACTTTCTAGAATAAGTGTGATACAGTTACTCTCTCAAGATTTTGAAATGATTTGCAGATGAGCTTGCAAAACACATGCCACTTAATATTGGTGGATATTAGAACTAAGAGATTCATCAAACTAGGTAAGAACGAGTTTTTATTATTATTTTATTATTTAAAAAATGCTGACAAAAGCATGAAAAAAACAAAACAAAACAAAACATAAAAAACATTCCTGAGAATAATTCTGCTACAGTTGATCAAATATATGTTTTATAATTTTTTTAGAAGTAGCAATCATTAGGAAGTAATGGTCCCTTAAGAATTTTTTTATTTTTATTTTTTTTAAGATTTTAAAAAATGTTTATTTATTTTTGAGAGAGAGAGATAGAGCATGAGCAAGGGAGGGGCATTGAGAGAGGGAGACACAGAATCTGAAGCAGTCTCCAGGCTCTGAGGTATCAGCACAGAGCCTGATGTGGGGCTTGAATTCACGAACCTTGATGACCTGAGCTGAAGTCAGACCCTTAACTGACTGAGCCACCCAGCCTGGACAATATAATTTAAAAAGACAGATATAATTCAAGCTACCTCAAATCAATTTTCTTTTTAGGAAAAGTTTATTAAACTGGCAAACCAAAAAAAGAAAATATAAATGTAGCACATCTAAATTTAAATTAGCAAGCTGACAGATTCTTGTAAAAATATGAAAAAAAATGGATTTAAACGTAACACATAAAGACTTGCAATGGTTTAAATATTGCACCCAAAATTTCATGATTAATGAGTAATGTCACATAGAGGAAGTTTGAAAATAGCATACTATCAATGAATAGTTTATCAATGAATTAGGTAAGAACGTAAGTTGCATACCTGCCAAATTCCTAAACATAATTTTTTACAGATGATGGTGAATAATTTTTCATGTCAGAATCACAGCCTATGAAGAGATTGGAAAGTTGAAACAACGGACTGCAAACTACCAGTTAGTCCTGGAAGTGGCAGGTATGGCTATGTAGCAACACACATGGTCAAAAATCTTTTGACTTTGGAGTTTTCTATGATTATTAGTGCGATATTAGATAATAGCGTCTTATTCTGCATTGATAGATGCATGGTGCTAACAATGCATGGGCCCTAAGCACATGTGAGACGATAGTCCCGCGTGAAAAGTCTTGAGATACAGTAGACACTGAGGGATTTGGCAACCATATCATGAACAGGATAGTGTGGGCAAGAAGATAGTGGTATAGAAACCATATAAGCAAAAGTGGTAAACAAAAGAAAGTGATCATTGTAAATCTGATGAAGAAAAGACCCACATTGTTTTCAGGTGCTTGAAGGCTTATCACGGGAAAGATTGGTACTCTGTGTAGGTCAAGAAAACAGAACTAGGAACATTAGAGAAAAGCTAAAATATACAGCACTTGGGAGCAAGTCTAGAAAGCAGGATGCTCAGGGAGAGTCGATCTTGGTTCGCTCTTGATTAACCTTATAGCCAACTGCTTGAGTACAGTGGAATGGTGAATGTCTGCAGTATCCCTGCCATGACAAGAATTTCAAAAGTTTTATTAGATGAACTACAAAGTTATTTCTACGAGATATTCTTTGACTCAATTTGACAGAAAGAATTTCTTCCAATTAGACTCATCTCCTTGCAGTGGCCTTCACACACTATGCTTATACTGAAAGTAATCAATACTATAGTATTGAAATCTCAGACAACTATTCCCCCCCACCTATGTTTTGCGCATCTTTCAAATTCAGACTCTAAGTACCTCTCCTTTATGAAGTGTTCCTTTATTATTCAAGGCAATATTAAACTCTATTCATTGGCAACTTCTGCTAGTGTCACTCATAAATTCCATTTCCTACCCCTCTTTTCTGCTCTTTCTATCTCCATTGAATGTATTGTATTTCTTTCTTTTGTTTATTGCATATCTCTCCACATTAGAATTTAAGCTCTACAAAGGTAGGTGGATTTGTTTCTTGGGGCTGCTGTAAAAATCACTACAACACGGGTGGCTTAAACACAGAATATAGTATCTCACAAATTTGGAAGCCAGAAGTCCAAAATCAAGATATCAGCAGGGGCAGTTCCTACCAAAAGTTCTAAGGGATAATAGGTTCCGTGCCTTTCTTATAACTTCTGGTGGCTGTTGGCAATCCTTGGCTTTTCTTGGCTTGGGGCTTCATAACTCCGATCTTTGCTTTTGTATTCACACGGTCTTCTTCTGTTTGTGTCCCTGTGTCTTCTCCTTTTCTGCCTCACAAACTATTGGGTTTAGAACTCACCCTAACCCTGTTTTGAGATCCTTAATCTCAAAAGGCTCTATGCCAAATAAGCCCACGTTCACAGATTCAGAGTTAATTTATCTTCTGGGAGGCACAATTCAACTCGCTATAATAAGTATAATTTTCCTGTTGTGTTCACTGCTATATCCTCAGCACCTGGACCAGAGCCTAGAATATAGTAAGTCCTCAATAAATATTTGTTAAATGAATGCATTAAGAGCCTAAAGCAGGCCAGACACTGGATTTCTAAAAACAATGCTGCATATGTAGCTGGTAATGCACAGATAACAGATGTACGAATGGGTAAAGGAGTCACTTAGAAGCACTGTTGATTTGTTTTATCTTGCCATACAAACATCTTGTTCTTTCTTCCTTGCTTGGCAATGTTTTGTTTTGGAAGAAGTACTCTTGCCAAAAAAAAGGATGGTATCTTTATGTCCAAGCATACTATTTGCTCAAAGGCATATGTAAGTGTGAGGGAAATATGTAAATAAAATCCTATTTATAAATTCTAACATGAAGCTTTAGTGACATTTGTCATTTAGATAACTGTAAGATGTTATATTTAAACAGCTTATTATATTCATGTCTTCTACTATAGATCTGCCCAAAACTCAGTATAATATGAATTTGTAAAATCAAAAATTAGAAGAAAGAAGAGTTCAGAGCCCATCACCAATAATTTATCCTTTCCCCCACAGAAGCCTGCTAAGAATGCCAAAGACCCTACTTTGTCTATTTCAAATTCACATCAAAAAAAAAAAAAAAAGCAAAATCGCCTATTTCCTCTGTGATCTCTACAAATCAGGAAAAATATCCAGGCCTTCCATTATGAAGGTTGTATGGACTTTGTAGAACAACTCTTTTGTTAGGTTATACTAGTTCACCATTTACTTACTTAATTAGACAATAAATTTACAGTCTGAAAATATGGTTCAGACAATAATTCACTCATGTATTTTCGGAACAAAATTCAAGACCCCGTACTCTCCTGAACAAAATCTCACTAGACTAAAAAGGCAAGAGATACTTTGCAACATTTGAAGTCTGCTGTCTGATGTTTTTAAATTATTTTCTAATTTATTGTATACTTTGAAGATGCCATTAAATATTACTCTTCTTAACCTTTATGCACATTATAAATTATAAAATAGATACGTGAAAAATATAACACACATCTAGTAGTTCTTTACTCTAGACCACCACCAACCATTCCCACCACATACTCACCCAGAAGAGAAGAGCTTTGAATATTACACAGCACAGCTTCAGATGGAAACTTCCAGAAAAGTCAACTCTTTGCCAATGACTACACACACACACACACACACACACACACACACGTTAAGTAATGTGCAACATTAAGTAACATTAAGTTACTGATTTAATAGGAAAAATCCGTCTTTGTGTGGAAGTAAAATTATGCAAAAAATGTCTAATTCTATACTGGAAAACATGATATATGAAATGGTTCTTCATATTTCAATGCTTAATATTCAGAAGCAAAAAGCGTACTCCCTACTTCAAAATAAAATCTGTTAAGAAAAGCGACGTTATTATGGACTGACTGATTGGTTAACAGGGTCACAGGCTTGATTTTTAGCAAAGTCTTATAGTTCAAGAATGGCGTCCAGATGCTTTCTTAGGTATGGGTGTCATTATTTTTAGCAAAAGAAACCTTTTCACCCTTAGTCACGTCAAAGCACAAAGAGTTCCATAAATCAGTGCCAGGCTTGTTTTCATTCCTAAATACCTGGCCACTATATATTTATGTCATGTAAATTTTATTGCCTTGTTTTCAATAAGGATTTAGAAGATTAAAATGGACTTTTAAAATACAAATGTATATTTTTAGCCCTCTTTTCTGCTTTTTTCTACATCCCAAATTTCATTTCGTTTAGGCAATGACATTGAACTAGTCAGTTGAATTTTTATTGCTAGTCCATTTCACCTCTTACTTTCCAGGGAACAAAACCAAGCTACAACATTTCACTGAAAACATTGTAACACATTCTTGAAACCAGACTCTAGACAAGCGCATACAAAGAAATGTTTTTTTTATTTATTACAAACTCTATACATTTAAAAAAGATTGTGTTTTTTGCCTTAACTCTGAAAGCATGCCCCTTTCCGTCACCGAGAAATACAGAAATATTTGAAATTCCCCAGTAATCTGGGCTCACAAATGGAAACATTTGGTTGTATTTGGTTCACAAGCACAAGGGGCCTGTCTGCTTTTGGTTCTGGGTAATTAGAATGTACAGATTTGACATCAAATGTGCCACATTTCAGTTACAATGTAAAGAACTCGGAGCAAATGTGCCAAAGGTTGGATGCAATTTAGAGTATAATGTTCTAGAAGTGGAGAGAAGAAGAATGAGTAAGCCAAGTGAAATCCCTTGTGTCTATACAACAGATCAACACACCAAACAATGTTTGCGACTGAGCAATTAGGCAATTATCTTACTCTAATCACTATAGAACGCCTGGCTATGGAAATCAGATCCCAAACCGTACAGTAATGGTAACCGTTTTACTCTGTTCCTAGATCAAATTAGATGGATGGCATCCAGATTTGCATCTGACTACGTCCTGTCTATTCACACAAACCCACTATTCATATTAAATTAACTGGCTATGAAATTGGTCAGTAGAACTGACTGCAGTGATCAGACCATTTGTATATATATTAGGGGAATTGAAAGAACAAATAAATATATAAGCAGAAAAATCTGAAATCTTTCTAGATTACTAATGTATGTTCCAACTTATCCATGACCTCAACATTTTTTTGTTACATGTACAAATTATAGCTTTCTGTGTAAGACTCTAGGTTTACAGGACCCAACCTAAAGTGCTATTTGGAAATAGATAAGGAAGTCATAAAGAAAGGAAAGGAGAAAGGAAAAATTCTAGCTTAAAAATATGTCTGACCTATTACATAGTTTAATATCTCATATTGAGATAAATGCTACTCTGTTTGAAACTGTTCTCCATGTCAAGTTTCTTAAGCAAAGTTCTCTTTTACTGAAGAGTTGATAGTTTAGCTCTGATATTAGGAGGTCAATGAAAGAAAAATGTTTTCTGGTGATATTTCAGGAGATGACATGAGTCAAAAATGTGGGAACTGATATAAGAATGAAAATTAGGTGGCTCAGTCAGGGTAAGAGACTGACTTGATTTCAGTTCAGCTCATGCACGATCTTGTATCAGGCTCTGTGCTGAGTGTGGAGTCTGCTTGGGATTCTGTCTCCCTCTTTCTCTGCCCCTCCCCCACGTGTGCATTCTCTCTCTCTCTCTCTCTCTCTCTCTCTCAAAAACACATAAAAAAGCATTAAAAAATAATGAAAATTATGGCCTCTTCCCACCAAACACCACATGATAGAATATTTATTTTCCTAAGATACTCATTTTGTTAGACAACTAATTTCTTGGTCCAAGGTAAAAAAAAAAAAAACCTGTTTATATATCAATGTTTATTCCTGCCCTTATACATGTGCCACCACCAATACTTTCTGACAGCCTGTGATAATTGTGAGCATGTTATTCCTTTTTTTAAAAATTTTTATGTTTATTTCTTTTTATTTTTGAGAGCTAGAGAGACAGAGCACAAGTCGGGGAGGGGCAGAGAGAAACGGAGACACAGGATCCAGAGCAGGTTCCAGGCTCTGAGTTGCCAGCACAGAGCCCGACGCGGGGCTCGAACCCACGGACCGCGAGACCATGACCTGAACTGAAGCCAGACGCTTAACGGACTGAGCCGCCCAGGCGCCCTGTGGGAATGTCATTCTTACAGAAGCCACACTGTAGCCATTGATCACTTTCCAGGTACACATAAGCCTTACACAGGCATATCATCTGTAAATTTTCAATATTAGGTGTTTGCAAGCTGAGCAATATAAAGAAAAAGCAAGCAAAGCAGATTCTTAATTTTAACTTTAAAACTTAAATCTTAGTGGTGGCTGGGTGGCTCAGTCGGTTCAGCATCCAACTCTATTTCAGCTTGGGTCATGATCTCCTGGTTCGTGGGATCAAGCCCTGCGTTGGGCTTTGCACTGACAGTGTGGAGCCTGCTTGGGATTCTCTCTCTTTCTATCTCTCTGCCCCTCCCACCATCTCTCTCTCTCTCTCTCTCAAAAATCAATAAATAAAACTTAAAGGTTAAATATACTAGGGCAGTTATCTTTAGATAACTATGTGTAAGTGGACATAGAGGTAACTTCAAAAAGGAATATCGTTGAAAAGTAAATCATTGTGAAATTACAGAGAAAGGAAATATCGTGGAGAATCAGAGCAATCATGGGAAGTTATGTTGGCATGGGACAAAGAGGAATTACGTCTGATACAGTATCAGAAGCTAGACTAAGGTAAAGTACAAACTGAAACAGTTAAGCAGTATCCTATCTTCTTTCTGGCTTTTTCTCCTCATCTACTGTCAATTTAAAGAATTTCTTTATGGAACTGAACTGAGCCTATATTGCTATCCACAATAAAGATGGTCATAGCACTGTTCCAGTATCCAGTAATAGTATCTAAGGGGGAAGAAATAAGAAAATGTCCCTAATTGTTGAAGCTATCATTCTGTCTGGGGAGGCTTACCTCAAATTCAGCCTCAGATGTATTGAAAAATAATTTCATTGGTAGGAAGCATAAAACTGCATCTTGGTTACACAGGGTTGATCTCTATAAGAAATATATTACGAGTCTAGTGTGATCTAAAGATTTTAAAAATTAAGGTAGAATCACTTCAGATGGAGGGAAAAAAAACAGAAAGATTAATTTAAAAAATATAAGATTTGATGGGGACCATCTAGTTGTTCTATATTCCTTCTGGTCTGTTATTAAAGTGTTTTTAAAAATAATAACATCTACTCCTTTTGCTATGATAACAAAAACAATTAATAGCCATTTTATAACCTAACAATGAAGCCAGAGAAAATCACAAAGAAAAAAATTTCAATTCAAAATTAAAATTTGAAACCATGATATCCAGAGAAAGATAGTATTTTCTTGGTTAGCCTTCTCTTAACATATATTGCATTTCTATACTCTAAAAACTGTTTGAAAAGTTTTATAACATGCTTTTTCACTTAATATATTAAGAACATTTTCCATCTTTAAATATGGTTGTAAAACATCATTTTTAATTACCATGTATATTTTACTCCTGTGAATATAATTTATTTAGCCAACCCAGTATTGGCAGAAAGTTTACTTGTTCAATAAATAAAATATTTATTGAAATAAATTATTAAATATGGATTTAAAATACTAAATTATTTAAAATATTAAAAATATTTATTTAAATTCAAGTTAGTTAACATGTAGTGTAATAATGGTTTCAGGAGCAGAACTTAAGTGATTCATCACTTACATATAATACCCAGTGCTCATCCCAACAAGTGCCCTTCTGAATGCCCATCACCCATTTAGCCCATCGCTCACCCACCTCTCCTCCAGCAACCTTCAATTTGTTCTTTGTGTTTAAGAGTCCCTTATGGGGGTACCTGGAAAGCTCAGTCAGTTGAGGATGTGACTCTTGATTTCTGTTCAGGTCATGATCTCACGGTTCAGGAGTTTGAGCCCTGTGTCAGGTCTGTTTGGGATTCTCTCTCTGCCTCTCTCTTGGCACCTCCCCTGCTCACTCTGTCTCTCTCTCTCTCTCTCTCTCTCTCTCTAAATAAAATAAACATTAAAAGAAAGGAGTCTCATGGTTTGCCTCCATCTCTGTTTTTATCTTATTTTTCCTTCCCTTCCCAATCATCTGTTTTGTGTCTTAAACTCCACATAAGAGTGAAATCATATATTTGTCTTTCTCTGACTTATTTAACTTAGCATAATACATTCTAGTTCCATCCACGTTATTGCAAATGGCAAGATTTCATTCTTTTTGACTACCAAGTAATATTCCATCACACACACACACACACACACACATATATATATATATATATATATATATATATATCTCCATTCATCAGTTGATGGATATTTGGGCTCTTTCCATAATTTGGCTATTATAATGCCCTCTTTGAAAAGTACTTCTGTATGTGTTAGAGTTAACACACTCTGACTTTCTCTTTTTTAAAAAACACCTTTAAAAAGTTACTGCGTATCTTCCAGAAATCTTATACCAATTTATGTCTATACTAGAATGGCATTAAGTATTTATTTCTCCACCGTCATGGCAGCCATGGGTAACAGCATAAGAAAAAAACAGTTGTGCTCATTTGGTGGAGGAACATGGCATTGTGTAGATATTTTATTTTGCATTTGTTTAACTAGCAGCAGTTTGAATATTTAAAAAATGTCTTTATTGGACTTTTGTATTTCCCGTTGGTCAGTGAATATTTCTGTTGAGGGTTTAGTTAAGCTACTTGATGGCATTGCTGCTTTGGCATCCATTTTGTTTTGGCCAAGTGGCCTACAGAGACCTTAAACAGACACCAGCCACTCCTGTAGCACTTGCCCTGGAGATCAGCCCAGAGAGTCACAAGAGAATGTTAAGTTCCTCGGACAGCTTCGCTTTAGATCAAAAGCCTCCTCTGCCTCCCATGGCCTTCCTCTTGTTCACCCCTTAGATAAAACCCCTAAGGAATTTACCAAACTTCACTCTTTTCATCCATAGACCCTAAGGAAGGCATGGCCCCAGATCCGATCTCTCTGTCTGCACCCTACCTTGACCTTCTCATGTGGTCCCTTAATGTATTTCCTTTAGGACTTGTGAGTAATTAACATCTTTATTTCAACTTTTCTTGTGGTCTGTTATTGAACTTTGATTCACCACCAGGGCCCTGTGGCCTTCTTAACAAATGTTAATTTAGCTAAGTCATAACAATTTCTTTGCCTATTTTCCTAGTGGGATTTTTATTTTTTCTCTATTTGTGTGAATTGTTTGTCATATGATTAAAAATACACTATCCCAGTATTTTCATGTTTCTTTTCCTTCCGTTTATGGCATTTTTTGATGTTTGCAAGTTTGTGTGTCTATGTGTTAATGTAGTCAAAGTTATTAACTTTTTCCTTTATGTCTTCCTCTTTATATCTCACTCTTTTTATTCGGTTCATTAAAAGATAAATCACTATTTGCCCATCTTTTACTTTCAAGGCTGGTGGTTTAATTATGCTGTTGTTTTTGTTTAATGCTATTACCATCACGGATTTATTCTGATGTACTGTGGGAAGTGAAGACGTAACTTAAACCCAAGATTTATTTTTTCCAAATATTCTTCCAGTATAATTTACTAGATAACCACCCCTTTCCCTTGAAATCTTAAAATACCACTTCTTATCATGTGCTATAATACTAATTACATATATATATATTTAAAAAATTATTATTAAAAAAATTTTAATGTTTACTTATTTTTGAGAGAGAGAGAGAGAGAGAGAGTGAGAGGGAGAGGAGCAGAGAGAGAGGGAGACACAGAATCTGAAGCAGGCTCCAGGCTCTGAGCTGTCAGCACAGAGCCCGATGCGGAGTTCGAACTCACAAACGGTGAGATCGCGACCTGAGTCGAGGCTGGATGCTCAACCGACTGAGCCACCCAGGTGCCCGTAAAAAATTATTTTTTGAGATACATCTCATATTATACTATCACATTGCCTTAATTATTATGGTGCCATATGATTTCATATCTAGCAGTGAAAGTCCTCTCCTTTGATTACCCTGATACAATTTCTCAGTTTTATCGGTCTGAGTTTCCAGTTCTACTTTAGAGTCACTCTGTCAGGTTAAAAATAACTGAATGGTACTGAATGACTATATCAATTTGGACATTGTAGAATAATGACCACCCAAAGATGCCCATATCTGAATCCCTAGAACCTATGAATTTGTTACCTTTTATGGTAAAAGGGACTTTGCAGGTGTGATTAAACGAAATATCTTGAGATTATTTTCCTGGATTTTCTGGATGGACTCCATACAATAGCAAGGGGTTGTTGTAAGAAAAACAATGAGTCAGGAGAGGGAGAGGGAGAGAAGGAGATATGATGGAATTAGAGGACAGAGAGAAACTTGTAGATGCTACATTGTGGGCTTTGAAGATGAAGGGAATGAGCCAAGGAGAGCAAGTAGATTCTAGAAGTTGGAAAAGCAAGGGAATAGATTCTCCTCTTGAGCCTCCAAAAGGAGAGCAGCCTGCTTACACCTTGGTTTTAGCCCAGTAAGAGTCATTTGAACTTCTAACCTCCAGAACTATAAGACAATACATCCATGTTCTTTTCAGCCACAAAATTTGTGGTAATCTGCTACAGCAGCAATAGAAAATGGATATAGAAATAACGGACATTGGGTGCCTGGGTGGCTCAGTAGGTTGGACGTCCAACTTCAGCTCAGGTCACGATCTCGCAGTCCGTGAATTCGAGTACCGTCTGATGGCTCAGAGCCTGGAGCCTGCTTCTGACTCTGTGTCTCCCTCTCTCTCTGCCCCTCCCCCGTTCATGCTCTGTCTCTCTCTGTCTCAAAAATAAATAAACGTTAAAAAAATTAAAAAAAAGAAATAACGGACATTATTACAATATTGAACTTTTCTTTCAAGGACATCAGATGCCACAGCTTTGATTCATATCATTGTTTTGTGTCCATCAAGTGAAGCTTTTGTTTGTAAAATGAATGTTCTATATTTCTTGTGAAGTTAACTCCTAACAATTTAGATGTTATTGATATTACTATTAATGGAATTTATCATTGTATTGTAACTAGTTATTTATGATACTTAGGAAAGGTATCACCACTTTTGTTAGTCTATTTTCCTTAATTTTTCTGATTTCCTGCCTTTTAGAAAATTCCTGCTTTTATTTTTATTAATTCCTGCTTTCCTTAAGTTTGTTTCAGATTTATGTTGTGTTTACTTTAGAGTTGAATGACCAGTTTGTTAATTTTCTTTTTTGTTCCTTCTCATTTAGCATTGAAAATACTTGGGGTTCTGGTTTCCTTTTGATAGATTCTGCACTGTCTTATGTTTTGATCTGTAGTGTTCTTCTTTTAATTATTTTTAACTATTCTCGAATAAAGAATTTTAATTGGCACTGACTAAAGATTTATTCACATGAGAGTATTTTTGTTGATGTTGTTTTAAATTTATTTTGCTTCTGTTTTTTATTGTATGTATAAAAGGTACATATATGATTTTAAATTGTTAAAAATAGAGGATTTTTTAACTTGTAAGCTAATAACATTTCATCAATTTTTCTAAATATTCTATGGGAATGTAACTCTAGTTTGATCAATGTCAATTGAATGTACCATATTAGGAATATAGTACAGTATCTCTGATTTCTCTTTGTATTTATATTTGCCCCCTCCCCTTTTGTTTTTACTTTCAAACTTTGTGAGCTTCTTGTATATTGTAAACAGAGTATAGCTGGACTTATTTTTAATTCAATCTAATCATTTTTAAAGGCAATGAGACTTGAATTAAAGCAGTAATAGATGAACATGACCAGATGCCTTTGAGAGAGATTTTAGGAGGTAGAATTGACCTGACCTGATGACTTTGGTTGCAGTAGGTAGAAAGTCAGGGATGACTTTTCAATCTTCTATCTTATACAGAAGAATGAGAAGAACACTGTTATGTGGACTAGGTATACAGAGATTTTGTAGGGATTTTTAATGGATCTGTTTGAGGTGCCTGTGTAACATGCAAGTTGGGCATATCCAATAGGCATCAGATGAAAAGATTTGGAGCTCAGGCGTGTGATAAAAGCTAAGGTTTTATTGACAGAAAGACAGAGTTTTTCTTTTTAATAGAAATTGGACTGAACATGCTTGCAGTTTGAAGAGAACAAGTGTAGATTGAAGATAAAAGGCAAAGAGGGATTCATTAGTGGAGGATAATCCTGGATCATGAGAGGGACAGTGAATCTACAGCAGCGGTAGGAGCGTTTGTCTCTCAAAAGAGAAAGGACTTTTTGGGGAAGGAAGATTAGCATAAAAGTACATTTTTGGGAGGGGGTTGGGAAAGCAGAGGAGGAAAGGGAGAGATCGTTTATTCCTGATTATTTGTCCGAGTCCTTTAAATTATGGTGGAATTCTTGCCAAGTCTCGCTACTTACCTACCAACAATGTAAGATTCACATACTACCTGACAAATTGAAGAATTTGAGGACAGCCTGATGTCTCCTGCTATCACAGACAAGATTTCTGTGCTTAAGTTTCTGTTTTGGATATGGTGTGGGGAGGTCTCTATGCTGCTTCTGTTTTATGAAAGCAGACAAAGCAATGTCAGCCGATGAGGAAGAAGACAGAGGTAGAGCGGTAGATTTGTTGGGATACTGATAATTTGAAATGAAAAAGGGAGACGGTTTGGAGTGAGGACAGGTTTTTGTGTGCATCCTTGACAACCCAGAGGCCAAAATGGCTTGCAGAGCGAAGACTGTAATATCTCCACAAATACTCACAGCAATGGAACAAGCACGCACATCAGACCAGTGGTTTTATTTATTGGTGGTCATCTGCAGATAAGACAGCAAATCAGAAGATAAGGGGTCAGGGACTTAAGGGTGTTGGGGAGACTTATGTACTTTACGGTTCAACGTTGTAAAAGAATAGACACGCAGGAATGTGCATAGATACTAATTGTATAGCTCAATGAGTTTTTTTCTTAATTTTTTTTCAACGTTTTTAATTTATTTTTGGGACAGAGAGAGACAGAGCATGAACGGGGGAGGGGCAGAGAGAGACGGAGACACAGAATCGGAAACAGGCTCCAGGCTCTGAGCCATCAGCCCAGAGCCTGACGCGGGGCTCGAATTCACGGACCGCGAGATCGTGACCTGGCTGAAGTCAGACGCTTAACTGACTGCGCCACCCAGGCGCCCCAGCTCAATGAGTTTTTATAAGGCAAACACAACTGTGTATCCATCACCAGATCAAGAAATAGAAACCTTTCTACAAGGTAGAAGCATCTCCTTCACAATAGAAGAGTGCTATCTTCTCCAAAAGGAGTCACTATTCTGACCCTACCACTATACAAGATTAGTGTGTGTGTGTGTGTGTGTGTGTGTGTGTGTGTGTGTAACTTTTTTTTTAAATAATAGGTTGTAGAATTTATTTTTGTTTTTGTACGTAGCCACAGTCCATACTTGCTTATTGTTGTACATTGTATTGATATACCTAATCCTAGTCTACACATTTTGGCTTCTACAAACAATGCTCCTAGGAATATCATTAAGTTCATATGTATATATTTTTGAAGAGAATATATATGTGGAAGTGGAACTGTTGAGTCATAGGATATACATATATTTAGTGTTAATTGATACACTGGCAGCTTTCTAAAGGCCATGAAAGTAGCAGTGTCTGAGAGTTTCTGTTGCTTTACATCTTCAGCAACACAAATTTTACATATTCTGGGAGGTTTATAGTGGCATCTCATTGTGATTGAGTTTCTCACATTGTCCATATTATTCTATTGCATTGTACGTGTTCAAGGTTTTACTTATTTTCCATGTTTTTTCCTCATCTTTTTAACTAATTTTAGGTGTCCTTTGTATATTTTGGACGTGAGTCTTTTTTCAGGGATGCTTTTCCATAAATACCTTTTCTCAGTCCATGGCTTGCTTTTTCCCTCCTCTCATTGATGTCTTTTAATGAGCACAATTCTTAATGTGTCTCTATTTATGTTTTCTTTATTGCTAGGGTTTTTTGGGTCTTGTTGGGAAATTCTTGCTTATTCCAAGACTAAGAAGTTATTTTCTTCTGTTTCTTCTAGAAGCTTTATTGTTTTCATCTTTCACATTTAGATCTAGAATTCATCTTGAATCTATTTTAGATTACAGTGCAAGGAAGGGATTAATATATATGATTTTCTGTTGACTGAGCACCATTTATTGACGATAATATTCTTTCCCCCAATGTTCCAGTGCAATCTTCGTGATGATTGAAGTGACTATGTAAGTGTGGGTCTGTTTGTGACTCAATATTATGTTTTTCTGGTTTATTATATATTAGTCCATCGAACATCACTATGATTATTGTAACTTCAATAAGTTTTGAAAATCCTCCAGCTTTGCTTTTCTTCTTCAAGATTAGCTCTTGTCTATTTTGGTCCTTTGCACTTCTAAATACAGTTAGAAACAGTGTCTCTAATGCCAACCCAAGAAAAAAACCTACTTGCATTTCTATAGTGCTTCTGTTGAATATATGAATTACTGGGGTGAACCAGCATATTTATAGTATCAGACTTTCTAATCCCTGAATGTGGCATGTCCTTCCATTTTTTATTACTTCAATAATGTATTATAGATTGTCATATAGAGAAAATGTATATTTGTGTGAGATTTCTTCAGTATTTAATATTTTAGATAATTTGAATTGTATCTTTTAAAAAATGTCATCTCCATTTTATGTAGTGTCATATAAAAATACAATTAATTTTTTATATTGACTTGGTATACATAGACTTTAAATAATAAATTTCCTATTAATACTGATGGATTTTCTCTAGATTCATTTGGATTTTCTAGACTATAATAAAATGTTATCTGAAAGTCATGGCAAATATGTCTCTTCGTTTCCAAAGTTTATATATCCTATTTGTTTGTAGTTATTAGCTTTAATGGTTAGAACCACCAGTAGAATGTTGTACAGAAGTGGTAATAGTGATGTTCGTCTCTTCATTTGAATCTCAGGGTGAAAGTTTCTATATTTCGGGACACCAGGGTGACTCAATCGGTTGAGCGGCTGACTCGTGAATTCGGCTCAGGTCATGATCTCATGGTTGTGAGACCAAACCCCACATCACAGTGTGGAGCCTACTTGGGATTCTCTCTCTCTCTCTCTCTCTCTCTCTCTCTCTCTCCCTCTGCCCCTCTCCCCTGCTTGCTCTCTCTCTCTCTCTCAAAATAAATAAACATTAAAAAAGAGAAAGTTTCTATATTTCATTATTAAGTATAAGTTTGTCAAAAGATTTTGTAGATACTTTTTCAGAATAAAGGCATTTTTTTTCTGGTTAGTTTACTAAGAGTTTTATTATAACTGAATTTTATGAAAGGTTTTTTTCTACTTCTTTTGAGATGATTATATATTTTTTCATCTTTTGTCTGCTATTGTGATAAGTTATAAAATGAATTTAAGTATTAGACCAGCCTTATATCCCTAGAATAGTCACATTTCATTGGGTTATGTTATCCCTTTCATATATTTTGCATTTAGTTGTCAATAATTTAAGATTTTAGTATCTATGTTGTTTAGACAGCCTTTCTTATAGTTTTCCTCCCTTGAATGCTTGTTAAGTATTTATATATTTTTTTCAAAACATAAAAAGGTTATAAAGTTTGTCTATTTTTTTTCCCTGAACTCTAAAAGAGTTTGTGTGAGACTGATATATTTTTTAACATTTTTAACATTTTGAAAGGCAGAGAGAGACAGAGCACAAATGGGGGAGGGTCAGAGAGAGAGGGAGACACAGAATCCAAAGCAGGCTCCAGGCTCCGAGCTGTCAGCACAGAGCCCGACGAGGGATTCGAACTCACGAACCGCGAGATCATGACCTCAGCCGAAGTCGGCTGCTTCACCGACTGAGCCAACCAGGCGCCCTGAGACTGATATTTTTTTTTTTTAAATTTTGGTCCTAGAGATAGATTTCTTTTTGGAGATGATTTTATTATTAATTAATTAATTGAAGGTGCCTGTGAGCAGGGGAGAGGCAGAAACAGACTGAGAGAGAGAATCTTAAGCAGGCTTCATGCCCAGCGTGGAGTCCAATCCTGAGCTCCATCTCACAAACCATGAGATCATGACCTGAGCTGAATCAAGAGTGGGGCGCTCCACCAACTGAGCTACCCAGGTGCCCTGGATTGATTTTAAATTATAGATTCTATTTCTTTTTTTTTTTTAATTTTTTTTTCAACGTTTATTTATTTTTGGGACAGAGAGAGACAGAGCATGAACGGGCGAGGGGCAGAGAGAGAGGGAGACACAGAATCGGAAACAGGCTCCAGGCTCTGAGCCATCAGCCCAGAGTCCGACACGGGGCTCGAACTCACAGACCGTGAGATCGTGACCTGGCTGAAGTCGGACGCTTAACCGACTGCGCCACCCAGGCGCCCCTATAGATTCTATTTCTTACTGTGTTAGTTATGCTGGTTTTTTTTTCCAGGATTATATCCATTTTATTAGTGGCATAAAGTTACTCATAAACCTAATTTTTATCTTTTTAATATGTGTGGGATCTAAGGTGATATGTTTTAATTATAACCAATAGTAATATTTCTTGACCATTCCTGTTAGAGAATGCTTTAATTTTTTATTTTACAATAAAGATCTTTTCTAAATAAAGAATATACTTTTAATTTTGTTGATTTTGTATCTTAAATGCTTATTTTAAAATTCCGTTAATCTCTGCTCTCATTTTTATTATTTCCTTCATTTTAGCTTGTTTTGGGTTTAATTTGCCAAGTTTTTTTCAATCTATCCTTCCTAAAATGGATGTTTTGATAGTAGAGTTTCAGCCTTCTGTTTTATGTGCATTTGAGATTATATATTTTTCTCTAAGCACTGTTGTCGTTACATCCCATAAACTCCGATGGATACTATCTTCATTATCATTCACGTGAAAATATTTTCTAATTCCCCTTGTGATCTTTACTGTTTTTTGGCTCATGATTTATTTCCAAATGGTGTATTTGTGTGCTGTGTGTTTCTTGTATTTTTGTTTGTTTGTTTCAATGCCTAACTTAATTCCACTGCTGTCTAAAACCTCATGAATGTTTTCAGTTTTTAAAAATACTTGAAGCAGGGGTGCCTGGGTGGCTCAGTCGGTTGACCTTTTGACTTCAGCTCAGGTCATGATCTTGTGGTTCATGAGTTCCAGCCCTGCATTGGGCTCTGTGCTGACAGTGTGGGGAGCCTGGAGCCCACTTCAGATTCTGTGTCTCCCTCTCTCTCTGCCCCTCCCCTGCCCCTGCTCACACTCTGCCTCTCACTCTGTCAAAAATAAATAAACATTAAAAAAATTAAAAAATTAAAAGTACTTGGAGCTTTGTGTAGGGTAAGTTAAATTTAAATGCATTCTATTAACCAATATGAATGTATTTCTGTAAGCACAGTTCTATTGAAATAAAGTTTTAAAAAGAAAAAAAAAAGAAAAAAATACCTGAAGCTTTTTTTATGATGTGATATCTCAGCAAATGTAGCTATTTGGTAAGAATGGGTATTCTTCATCGTTGTCTAAAGTGTGCTATGTATGAAAATGAAGGCAATTTTCTACATGGTTTTGTTTGTTTCTCTTAATGGAAGCATTGCTCTGCTCTAAACTATTTCATCATAACTAGAAGCAGAAGTGAGGGCAGCAGAATATGGAAGTATTTTCTCAGGGCAGCAGAATATGGAAGTATTTTAAGAACTAGAATGTGTCTGATTTTGTACGTTGCAAATCCCTCAATTAGTAAATATTCATCAGTAGCCTACTGAATGCTTAACATTGTAACACCATGGGTTATGTGCCCAATAAAATAAAATGTCAAACATCGTTCCTTATGTCTAGAATGCTGCATGTGGTTGGAAGTCTAAAATAGGAAAGAAACAGATTAAATATTTTAGCTATGAAGCATTTCCTGCTAATTAGAAGGGGGAAATGGAGCCTTTCTAAAGAACATTTCTCCCAGTTATCACCTTAAACATGATCAAAACTGGAATCATTAAGAGTCGAACAATGTAAAATTATGTGACTCCTGATGTGATGTATAGGTGACAGCATCTCTTGTGAAATATAATTACCAAACATTTTTTTTTTTAACGTTTATTTATTTTTGAGACAGAGAGAGACAGAGCATGAACGGGGGAGGGGCAGAGAGAGAGGGAGACACAGAATCGGAAACAGGCTCCAGGCTCTGAGCCATCAGCCCAGAGCCCGACGCGGGGCTCGAACTCACGGACCGCGAGATCGTGACCTGGCTGAAGTCGGATGCTTAACCGACTGCACCACCCAGGCGCCCCTAAAAAGAATTTAATAAATATTTTTGATCTATTTTCTTTTTATAGAAAATTCAAGAGGTAGGTGAACCTTTTAAATTATAGCATGGGGTACTAAGAGGATGAATCCAGGTTGCAGGGCATTATTAAACATCCTTGGTTAAGTATCTTCAAAAAGATTTTTGAATATTTCTTGACAAAAAAAAACAAAGCAAAACAAAAACAAACTTAAAGACATATAACAACTAAATGCAAAGCATAAATCATGAGCTCCGGTTTAACAAAACCAGGTATGTTATTTGAGAAAATTGCATGAATTATAATATAGACTTGATTTTAGATTACAGCATTACTTTTTACCATTTATTTATTTTTGAGAGACACAGAGAGACAGAGCACCAGCAGGGGAGGGGCAGAGAGAGAAGGAAACACAGAATCTGAAGCAGGCTCCAGGCTCTGAGCTGTCAGCACAGAGCCCAATGCAGGGCTCGAGCCCACGAACCACGAGATCATGACCTGAGCCAAAGTTGGATGCTCACCTAAGTAAGCCACCCAGGCTCCCCCTTTAGCATTATTTTTATAGGCATGAAAATGGTATTGGGACCATGTAGGGGAATATCTTTACTTTTAGGAGATATATGCTGATGTACTTAGGGATAAAGTATCATTATATCTACAAATTATTTTCCAAAAAATTAGCAAAAAAATAACAAAAGTATGTCAGTTATTACATTTAGATGGCGAATACATGGGTGGTTATTAAACTGTTCATTTTCCTTTTCTATATGTTTAAAAAAAAACAGCTAAAAATATTTTAAGGTTGGGTATGGGGTATTACTGGTTAATCAAAGGGAGCCATGAGTGTGAGCCGAATTGATCAGTAGTGAAGATTTCCGTGAGGATTCGGGGATTTTGGTTGAGCTTTCAAAACTGGGACGAAGTTAGGTAGATGGAATAAGGGAGGCTGGTCATGCCTGAAAGGCAAGTAACGTAACCAAGTCAAGATATTATGACATGTGACATGTCACTTTTGCCTTGCTTCACTTTACAGTCACTTAGAGCTTTTCACTAAGCGTGACAAGCTGGCTGTCTGAAACTTTACTTATGATTTGGTTATAGTAATATCAAGTTTACCTAAATAAGAGAGGTTCTGTGTTCATTGGGAGATTTTGGAGGAGTCTTTTTGAATGTCTTACTGTAAGTACTCTGAGTCATGACATTATTTGCCAGTTCCTTCACCAACGATTCTATTTTAAGGATCACTTCATTTCTCTGCTCAGAGTGTGTTTCTTATGTGTATGGTGAACTGGGAAAAATACAATTTCTATATGTTCATCATTGCTCTGTTTCTCCTTACAAATATTGAAGAATCAGAAAGCTACTAATTCGTTAATATCCTCAAAGCTTTCAGTGATTATTTCAGGGTCTCACTGCCTCACAAAATACGTTAAATTTTCTTAGTGAAACTTCTTTATGTTGCTCGACCATATTACCTACGGCCCCTCCCTCTTTCTTTCCCAAGGTCTTCTGCATGCCCGGTCCAAATAATCATAATGATAGCTCTGCACTTGGTCTCTTACCTTCTGAATAATAGCGGCACCTAGCACTTACACTGTATTTGGTTTTCCATCTTCAAAATGCTTTGCAATCAGCGACTAGCTGGGCTCTCTTACCCGTGAAATTTATTTCTTGATGACAGAAGGAACAAATTCTTGGCATCTGGCTATGCCCACTATTGCCACCATGGAGCAGAGAGAAAATCAGTGCTGTGGATGAAGGAAGAGGTTAGGGGTCAGGAGATTCGTGTCCTATTTTTGACTCTGTGCTTGACTTACGCACATACTGGCTCAAGACAAGCAATTGCTCACTGTAAATTTTACCACCTGTAGGAGAAGGAGGAGGGGAGCCACACTGAAAAGATGAGAAGCTCATCGGCCACAAATAAGATGCCTTGAATTTGTAGTGGGACTCTGGTGCCTGCTAAAACCGTCAACAGAGGGATATATGAACACAATCTTTTCTTGGTGTGGTGTCTCCTATTAAAACACTAAGTTTCTGAAATTATATGGTGATCCTCACTATCTTTACTTGCTCTCTTTATAAGTCAACAAGTCCAGAGAAAGAGATAACCCAACGCTAGACCCGATTAGCAACATTCAGTGAATTATGCACACTTTCCCTATGCCACAGTCATCACGGTAGCTTTTAACAGTTATTAAAAAAAAATGAGAATTTGTAGTGACATATATGGTAAGACGTAATGATCAAATTGAAAGTCTTCTTTCATCTAATTTTATGTATTTTTTTTTCTGTTTTTAGTGCAACTAGCGGAGTAAATGATAAGATATCTGTTAATGCTGAAGAAACGAAGGCAATGAAGAAGAACATTAGATAGTGACAGTAAGAGTGACAGTAACTCAGAAAAAGACAACTGTGTTTATCTGGGTATCTGTTTTGATGTGCAGATGAATACCTATTTCCCATTTTAAGCCAGATGTTATTAGGATTCGAACACTTGTCTTCAATGGAATTCGTGCATCGATGTGTCTCTCTCATGCGGCAAGATATCTCCTGAAGGTATTTTTTTTACTTGAACATGTCCTTTTACAGTAGGCAAGATGATTAATATTAAGCATGCTGACGTTTATTTGATTGCTCTTAAAAACGAAAGCGATACTTTTTCTAAAGGAGGTAAAATACTCATTTAGGGAATTCGGAAGAGAAAATTTGGGGAGATTTTTGGAAAAGGGAAGAAATCTTTCTGTGATTTCATGTTGGTTAGAAAATAATTATATAAACGTGCAGAAGGTGGCTTCCACAAATTTTTTCTCCCCATTACATGGGGAGAGGCAATTTCTATCGAACAAGGGGCACTTAATACACGTTCCACTTACATGCAAGTCCCATTTGGGAGAGCGATTTAAGGGAGGCTTATAAGGTCAATTAGTGAATGTTTTAGTTTTCCAGAATATTAGCTTCCACATGCCAATTTAACCGTATTTACATGTACTCTGAGGTGGCAGCTAATGTGAAAAAGAACGTTGCGATAAAACCTGAAAAATGAAGAAAGAGAACCAGACGTTTTTATTTAACTAAATACCTAATACACTTATCTTCCCATTTCAAATCAGCACACGTATTTACCTGGTGTTGAGGCCAGATCAGAGACCAACTCCTTCATGTATTCACTTTTGTAGGTTTGTGGTTAGTCATGACATAGTGACTTTTCTCAAATCCACAGTTACATTTAAGAGAATCATTACAACTATTTTTTTGCCCACTTTATTCTCTCAAACATTTGGATCGAATAGGAAGAGTGCTACCCATCTTTCTCCTCAAACACAAAATGACATGTTTCTTATCTCCTTTATATGAATATACTGGTAACAATTAGCAAATTACACCTACGTTACAATGTGGGAGCATAACATAGACTACTGATATGCTTTTCCTCAAAATTTACTTGTAGAACTAGAATTTAGGCCGAGGCCTCTGACGTTTCCAACTGCTATCTGCTAATTTTCTTGGGAAAGTATACACTCCAAACAAAAGTATTACATAGCTGTACTCATTTGGTAACTAATGTTTTTATCTGCATTGATTTGATTTCATTGGATAAGATAGAGAAAACTCTACTAGGAATGAAAAGGAATCTAATACAACATAAGAAGGCTTCAGCTGCCTGGGTGGCTCAGTTGGGTGAATGTCCAAGTCTTTATTTTGGCTCAGGTCATGATTCCAGGGATTGAGCCCTGATTGAGTCAGCGTGGAGTCTGCTTGAAATATTCTCTCTCTCTCTCTCTCTCTCTCTCTCTCTCTTTCTCTGTTTCTCTCCTACTTGTGTGCGTGTATGCATTCTCTTTCTCTTTCTCTCTCTTTCTCTGAAATAAAAAAAAAAAAACAGACTTCATTTGGTACAATAATGCTTTCCCCTTCAGTTTTTGTGATTTTTGCTTATTCTATAAATTTTTGGGTACCTCTTTATTAAAAAAATTTTTTTTGAATGTTTATTTATTAGTGAGAAAGAGAGCGACTGTGCGTGCGAGAGTGTGAGTGGGGAAGGGGCAGAGAGAGGGAGACACAGAATCCGAATCAGGCTCCAGGCTCTGAGCTGTCAGCCTAAAGCCCGATGCGGGGCTCGAACCCACAAACTGTGAGATCATGACCTGGGCTGAAGTCAGAGGCTTAACCCACTGAGCCACCCAGGCGCCCCCTTGGGTACCTCTTTAAACAGAAAATTCGAATGTTAAGCCTAAATAAATCTATATATTTTTATTTAGTATAAATGGCTGGTATGGCTGCTCTCCCAATAAGATAATTTCACATTAGTGTTTTACTGCTGAAACTTGTTTTTAAAGCAAAATACGTTCTTTCGTCAAAACACGCACTGACTCAACCTCCTCACGGACTTCCTCTGTACTTTGGTAGCACCTAGCTCCTGGGTGGTTTTGGCAACGGCCCCACCTATGTTTCACCTGCGCTTCTGTGGACCGTGGCTGACGATCAGTGTACCATCTTAACCACCACACGGAACTTGAACGGTTCATGTTCATAAACAATGTGCAGCTGGGACCTGGCTTGAGAAATGATCATAAATTTTAAGCAGAAGGAGTTCAGTCTTGTGGCCCCGAAATTGGTTGTTTATTCTTCTGAACATTGTAAAGAGCGACATTTCATGCCTATTAGAAACCCAACATTCTTCCCAGAGTTCGTAAAGGGTATGAATGTAGGGCATATTGCCGCCAAGGTCTTGGAGAGGCAGAACATGCTAATGGTGGAAGAAATCAAACCTGATGATTCGTAGTTAACTACTACTCGTGGACTCTCCATATTCATATTGGTAAGAGCATCACTCATGGGCGAAGATCCATAACATGGGACCCCACCCCCAAGCCTATGTTTTAAGACCACAGGTCATGGGCTCATACTACTGTATCCATGAAAAAGTAAGGAAAAAAAAAAAAAGAAGCAATCTCATTTCCCCAACAGAGGTGTATGTGTTCCTGAAGAGTACAGGCTTTTCAATCAAGAAGTGGAATATTTTGGTTTGATAAGGTTTTTCTAAATAACATTTCCTGATAGATACTTGATAAACAGAAATTGGAGGAACTCACAAGAAAATTTACTTTTAAATAAAAGAAGGATAAATACCATTTACCCCTATGGGACTTATACAGACTTTATATGTGTGTCTGGCTTCATATGTGTTTATATCAGAATGTTAGTCGTGTGTGTGATTATTTTCTTGTTTTCCTACTCTTTAGTAGAGTTTGGGTTATGAAATCAGAGATCTGAAATTGAGTCCCAGCTTTGCCACTTCCTAGCTGTGTGACTGGCATAAGTCAACCTTTGTAAGAATCTGTTGCCTCAACTTTAATTTTGAGTAATTATACTAGCTACCTCATAAGGTGGTTGTGAGAATTAATGCAATGACATAAAGCATCCAAGGTATACAGGTCATTTAAAATATGTTCCTTACTATTGTAGCTTTTATCTGTATTTCCTATGGTTAGACTGCACGCATTTTGTAAAACAGGAACTCCAATAAAAATCATTCACTTACAAAACTCATATGAAGGGACGCCTGGGTGGCTCAGTTGGTAAGCGTTGGACTTCGGCTCACGTCATGATCTTGCGGTTCGTGAGTTCGAGCTCTGCGTTGGGGTCTATGCTGACAGCTCAGAGACTGGAGCCTGCTTCAGGTTCTGTGTCTCCTCTCTCTGTCCCTCCCCTGCTCATGCTCTCTCTCTCTCTCTCTCTCTCTCTCTCTCAAAAATAAATAAACATTAAAAAAAAACCTCATATGAGCATTTGTTTTTGCTCTACTTGCTTTCTCAGTTGAAAATGTCAGCTTTAGTTATTGTATACTCATGTCTGTAATGAGTGATCAGTTTTGACAAATGCGTGCTTAATTCTTCATGTCTTCTTTATTTCATTGCTCTTCTAGTTAGATTTTAGATTCTTCTTATTAGATTTACTAATATTTAAAGTATGTTAACCTATGTTGAGTTGAAATATATTATTTTATGTATATGCATGTAAGCATATGTATATGTGCGTATGTATGTATGTACATGCATGTGTGTAAATATATATCTCAAATTTCAGGTCTTCACTAATTAGATGATGAAAAAATGCCTTAATATAGTTGAATAAAATTAAGAATAATCAAGTATTCAGAAACATTTAGGAATTATTTCCATTTGATCAGCCATTCAGGTTTATACACAAACTTTCCTACAAAATAGGCTGCTGCTATATATGTTTAAAGGGGATCGCCATTTGGCTAAAGCTTGTTGCACAAGAAAAGCCCATTTCACAGTCTATTCACACCTGACTTTATGGCACTTCACCAAGGAAGGGCAAAACAGTTTAGACATACACAATAAGAACCAACTTGAACCTTATTTAACTTCCAAACCTTCTAAATTTCTTTAAGGCTCAGATAATTCCCACAAAGTCTTGCCTCACTTCCTTCCTGCACTCACCATGTGCCCTCTGGGAAATCAAACCACATACTTACTGGAAGAAACAAACACTACCTATTTGTTTCTATACAATTTAGGGTTTCCACATTTTAAGAAAATTTAAAGAGAGGGTTAAGATTTTTTTTTTCTTAAAATAGTAACTCTACCAATAATACCTCAATGAGATAAATTAGGATATATATTTAATGCTGATTTTCCATATTCTTTTAGTTTTGAATGCCAACAGCCAGAAAAAAAAAGCATGAAGTGTAATGTCAAAGTTAAAAGGTTCATTTTCATGTATGGCTTGGGATATTATATGTTATTCACCACTAAGGAAAAACATATAGTTTCTCATATCATTAACAAAACTCATATTCACTAAAAGCTATTAACAAAAAAGCTAAATGGAAGTATATGGATTGTCTTCAGTGTTCAGTAGCAGAGAATGTTCAACAGACACTTTCTAAATAACAATGTTATTTAGACCTTGCATTTGTGGAGTACTTGTCTTATACACGTATCTGTAGGTTTCTATGCTTATTGATAAAGAAAAATTTATACCAAAGTAGGATATCTTTTAATTTTTTTTTAATGTTTATTTATTTTTGGGACAGAGACAGAGCATGAGCGGGGGAAGGGGCAGGGAGAGAGGGAGACACAGAATCTGAAACAGGCTCCAGGCTCTGAGTCGTCAGCACAGAGCCCGACACGGGGATCCAACCCACAGACCATGAGATCATGACCTGAGCCGAAGTTGGACGCTCAACCGACCGAGCCACCCAGGCGCCCCAGCATATCTTTAAATGTAAACCCTAAAAAAATTTGAAGGTAGGAAATGGTGAAATAATTAATCAAATAATATTCCTGATACTTAGACTAGAAATGGAAGGATCACTAAAGTTTAGGAAGTCTGGAAACAGTACTATGCCTGATCTAAATCCATGCTTGCTCTCTGATCGGAAATGAAACTGATTAGGGGTGCCTGGGTGGCTCAGTCCATTGAGCCTTCGACTTCTACCCAGTTCATGATCTCACAGCTTGTGGGTTCAAACCCCCAGTCCGGCTCTGTGCTGACAGCTCAGAGCCTGGAACCTGCTTCAGATTCTGTGTCTCCCTCTCTCTCTGCCCCTAACCCACTCGCATTCTGTCTCTGTATCTCTCAAATAAATAAATAAATAAATAAACATTAAAAAAATTAAAAAAAAAAAAAGAAATGAAACTGATTAATGACAGGAGAAACCCCAGCAGAACAGTTATCTGTAAAGGGAATTCACAGCCTTATAAATGCAGGGCTTAACCTTAAGCACCACAAGAAGATCAACCACAGATTAGTGCCCTGTTGTCTGCACAAGGATTGGTCTAACTTCAAAAATGTAATCTTAAACCAATTTGACAATAAATTTCATATTAAAAAAAATAAAGAACTTAGTACCTGCCCCCCCAAATGTATTCTTGCTTTTGAAAATCTTTTTACCTTATATGGAGGTAGTCCCAAAAGTTTCTGGATACTGGGATCAATGAGCATAGTCAATGTTTCAGAGGACAGACATAAGCATAGGACAAAAATGAAGTATATACGTATAAATTTGGTAGAGTAAATAAAGGAAAATGATCTAAAAAGAAAGTAATTTTTTCTTCGTTAATATTCCAACCTGAAAAATAGATTATAAGTATACCCAAATTAGAACAAAAATGATAGGTAACTAGTGGTATCATAGGTAAGACCTATCAGTCACTTTTGATAGTGCCTGTATATATGGTTTTAGCGAAACTATGGAGGATTATTTCCAAGTATTTCATGGAGCTAGTTGGAGGGCCTTGGAACTTCAAGTGATCCAGACTTCCTGCAACTACAAGAGTTCTTTTATCATGCCTCAAATATTGACTACTACTTATAGGGGTATGTGTAGTGGCCCTTTGCAAAAATACTCCCATTTTTAAAAATTAAACTTCTGGGGCCCCTGGGTGGCTCAGTAGGTTAAGCGTCTGACTTCAGCTGAGGTCACGATCTCACGGTCCGTGAGTTCGAGCCCCGCGTCGGGCTCTGGGCTGATGGCTCAGAGCCTGGAGCCTGCTTCCGATTCTGTGTCTCCCTCTCTCTCTGCCCCTCCCCCGTTCATGCTCTGTCTCTCTCTGTCTCAAAAATGAATAAATGTTTAAAAAAAATAAGAATTAAACTTTTTTTTCAAGTGTTTTATACATATCAGAAACGCCTACAAATAATAATTGCACTACTGGATAGTTTTTTTTTTCTTAATAAGGAAAATACACAATCAAGGTTCAGATCAAGAAAAAAATCATCACTTGAATGCAAAAGCACCAGTCATTACCACCCTTCACTGTAAATGCTATCTTGCCTTCTAATGCCATGTATCAGTTATATCTAATTTTGAAATTTACATAGATGAAACCATATTGTGTATACTTCACTATGTGATGGATGGCTTTTTCTGTTCACAAACATTAAGTTTGGGAGATTCATTTATTTTCATCATTATGTGGCATTCCATTGTTTGAGCATACCATCATTATTTATTTATTCTACTTTTGCACCTTTTGGTTGCCATACCTTTGTTTCTGTCAGGAATAGCACGGCTCCGAACATTCTTGGTGCACTTTTTGGTGTACATGGATATCCATGGAGAGTTAAGCACTCAGTCGTAGACGTTGTATGTGTTCCGTAGCAGACACTTCCAAACTGCTTTCCAAAAGGGCTGTATCAATTTACACTCCTAATGGCAATGTATCAGAAGTCCACTTGCCCCACATCTTCATCAACCCCTGATGTTATGATTACTCCCGTGGGCGTGTTGTGGCAACTTATGTTAGTTACAATCGCATTTCCTTGGTGGCCAATGGTAGAACACCCATTTAAATGTTCAGCAGCCTTTTGTTATTCTCTTTTGAGCAGTGCCCGGTCAACATGCTTTTCCATTTGTTAACTGGATTTTACCTTTTTATTGATTTGTAGAGGTTATTTACATATTTGGGGCACATACACATTGTCAGATCTCTGTATCTCTCTCTCTTTTTCTCTTGGTTTGCAAACTGGCCCTGGTCCAGGCAGGAAAAGGAGATACTGGGGAAAGAGGTCACTCCAGATTGGTTGGTGGCAGGTTTAATAAACAAGGGAACTTACATACAAGGTTTGACTTGGGCAGCTGAAGGGCCAGTAATCTACACAACTGCATGCCAAATTTTAAAAGTTTATATAGAATGGTTTAGTCATATTGCATATACTGTCCAGGTGGTCTCAACACCACATCGCTATCTCAGGTGTTCTCGGGGCAGCTTCTGGGAGCAGAGAAGGCAAGCAGAACCCACATTCCAAGGACAGCAAAGAGGGTGAGGGGCCTCCAATTTTACCCAGATACAGTTCCCAGTCAACTAATGGTCATGTCCTCTTGATAAACTTCCCCAACACTCTCTGATATAATTTCCCACTTTTTAGATTGCTTTCTTGCGCTTTTAATTGTTTCTATTGATGAAAAATAAAATTATTAATTCTACTATAGTCCAATGTATCACTTTTTTCTTCTTTCATGGTTCATGCTTTTGTGTGCTGCTTACCAGAGGTCATGAAGATGGCTTCTGTGTTTGCTTCTAAGAAATGTATTTTCTTGTAGTTACATTAGATTTACAAAATATTTGGAATTGATTTTTCAGTATGCTATGAGGTAAAGGGTCAAGTCACTCGTTTTTATATGGACATCCAATTGATCCAGCATTATTTACTAACAAATATATAATCTTTAACTCACTGCATTGTTATACCCCTTTCGTCATAAATCAATTCACAATATATGTAGGTCTGTTTCTGGACTTTTGGTTTTTTTTCATTGGTCCTCTTGTCTTTTAACCAATACTGAATATTTTAATCATTGTAGCTTATAATATGTCTTTATATCTGGCTGTGAATGTCCTCCAACATTGTACTTCTTCAAGATCTTCTTGGATGTCCTTGTTCCTTTACATTTTCATATGTATTTTGGAATTGACTTTTTAATTAAAATAAACCCTGAGATTTTTATAGGTATTTAGTTTGCGCAGACAGATCCATTTGGGGAAAATTGATATTTTTACAATATTGAATCAGCACCCTAATGCATGATCATGGTACTTCCTGTTGTTATTTAAAGGAATTGTGCTTAACATTTTCTATGTTTCACTATAGCATGGCGTATGCCTTTCCATAAATTTAGTCCTAGGATTTAAAAAAAATTTTTTTTAACGTTTATTTATTTTTGAGACAGAGAGAGACAGAGCATGAACGGGGGAGGGTCAGACAGAGGGAGACACAGAATCTGAAACAGGCTCCAGGCTCTGAGCTGTCAGCACAGAGCCCGACGCGGGGCTCGAACCCACGGACTGCGCGATCATGACCTGAGCTGAAGTTGGATGTTCAACCGACTGAGCCACCCAGGTACCCCAGTCCTAGGATTTTTATGTTTTTGATGCAATTACAAATGTTGTAACTTCCTAAGTTTCATTTTCTAATTGAAAGCTAGTATATACAAATACAATCGATTTTGTATATTGACTTTGTAAACAGAGAGCTTGATATATTTATTTATTTATTTATACTCTTTTTTTAAATATCTTCTCCATAAACAAGTATGTCACCCATGGTTAATAAAAATTTACATTTTTCCCTTCCAATTCTTATACTGTTAAGTTAGCTTTTCTGACCTTTTTGTACCAGTTAGGATTTCCGGTACGATGCTGATTTGAAGTAGTGATAGCAGGTGTCCTGTTTTTGCTTTCATCTCAGGGAAAGACACTTCGGTCTTTTACATTTCAGTGTGATGTTTGCTACAGGTTTGTTACATATTCGCATTCTTAACAGAACTTCACCTCATAAAACCTGTACTTAGGTCATACGTTTTGGTCACCCGTCCTCCTCTTTGCTTCATCTCTATGAGCCAATACTCAGCATCGGGGCCTTTGAACATTTGCGTGTTTAATTTAGATCTGATTTGGCCAAGTAAATTTTACAAGGAAAGCTGTTGTAGAAATTGGTTCATTTACAGTAGAGAAAGAAACTCTCGGCTTAGCTGTTGATTAGTCAGTGTAAAATGGTTTGAACATTCAAAGACACACACACACAAACACAAACGCACACAGGCGAGCATCACCTTTATTTATTCATTGAAAGCTTTCTTATGGAAAATTTTAAACATACCCCAAACAGACAGAAAAGTATAGTCAGCACATATTATTTATAATCTAATATTAATAATTGGTCAACTTTATTTCACCTATGAGTTATTTTAAAGCAAATCTGAAATCACATTTTTAAAACTGCAAATTTTGGCATAGATCTCTAAAAAATTAGGATTAAGAAAATAATCGCAGTAACATCATCGTGCCTTAACATTTAAAAATGTTATAACTCTCTAGTATACATTCAGCATTCAATTTCCCTTATTTTTTTTTCAACGTTTATTTATTTTTGGGACAGAGAGAGACAGAGCATGAACGGGGGAGGGGCAGAGAGAGAGGGAGACACAGAATCGGAAACAGGCTCCAGGCTCTGAGCCATCAGCCCAGAGCCTGACGCGGGGCTCGAACTCACGGACCGCGAGATCGTGACCTGGCTGAAGTCGGACGCTTAACCGACTGCGCCACCCAGGCGGCCCTCAATTTCCCTTATTGCCCCATAACTACGTTTTATGACTTGTTTGTTGAGTCAATATCAAAACAAATTGCATTTGATTTATATATATCTTAAGTTTGTTTTAGCATAGGACTGTTTTCTTTTCTTTTTTTTTTTTTTCTTCTGATTTTTGTGTCTGTAGAATTCACATTTTGCATTTGGTCGACTGCAATCCTAGGATCTAATTTAACATGCTTTTTACTGTTTTGATTTACCCTACACTGGTAGTTATAGGATCAATGTGATTCAGGGTGGAGTTCTTCTGCTATCGCCTTTAGCTTAAAGGAATTGTTTTTATATATAAATAAACAGACAAATGATAAGCAGACCTCCATTAATGGCACCTTTTATTGTTAGTGGAAAGATTGGAAATCAATGTCATCCCCACTCAAATCAATGACAGTATCCAAAACACTAACACTGAATTGTAGCAGTGATGTCTGTGTATGTCTCCATACATTTCAATTTCTGTGAACGGGTATCATTCTTTCTTGAGTATTGGATGGGTAATGGAGCCTGAGATTTTTGATCCCGGGCTGAATCAAAAGGAAATGGGGGGAAAAAGAATAATGAATTGAGCTTAGGCCTTTTTTGGTATCATTTAGCTGGATATAGAGTCTAGTTGATTTCTGAATAGTTCGAACGTTTTAGAAGAGAAGTTAGGAAGCTCTTTGCTTTCACTAGTGTCTTACTAGTGTCTTGAGCTAACTTAAGGCCTTGTTAGCTTTGCTGAAGCTATTGTCAAAGGAAGACAATCAGCCAATTTTCTCTTTTTTATTCTCTTTACCTTTTCAGCTTCTTCCTAACCCCTTCCATCAACCCTAGATCATACCTGGATCAGATTCAATCTAAGGTTAAGGCAGAGAACGACTAAACCAGAGCCAGGCAGATTGAGACAGTGGATGCTCCAAATGGTTTAAGGGTAAGCCTGTACCACATTTTTCTCTCCCCCCGCACGTTTCTCTATGAATCTGTGGATAGCACTGACATATTATGGTAAAAGAAGTTCCGGAGGAAGCATGAACAAATCATCACATATTTTGCAATGTATACCTAACCTACATTAGATAATTTTCCTTGAAGAAAGATTAGCAAATATTTGTATGGTTCCCATTTTAAGTGCATCTCAAACTGAACTTTTTTTGCCTAAATGTCTGTGAATTAAAGAAAATCTACGGGTTAAAAAATTTTTTTTGAATATCTAAAGTTTAAATTTGTCATTATTTATTGGAGGCACAATACTTTATTCTTTAAACTAAGATGATTTGAGGGACACTGGCTGGATCAGTCAGTAGAGCACGTGACTTTTGATCTTGGGGTTGTGGGTTTGAGCCTGAGTCGCGCACTGGGTGTAGAGATTATTAAAAATAAGGTTACTTAGGAGCACCTGGGTGGCTCAGTCGGTTAAGCGTCCGACTTTGGCTCAGGTCACGATCTCGCGGTCCGTGAGTTCGAGCCCCGCGTGGGGCTCTGTGCTGACCGTTCAGAGCCTGGAGCCTGTTTCAGATTCTGTGTCTCCCTCATTCTGACCCTCCCCCGTTCATGCTCTGTCTCTCTCTCTCTCAAAAATAAATACACGTTAAAAAAATTAAAATAAGGTTACTTGGATAAAAATGCTGGTAAAATCTTAACCATAAATACAATGATATTGTAGATAAATAACCATTCCAATTAAAAGCTCTCGGTTCCTGATTGGATTGGGTGAAACGGACACTATATTTTGAAAATACCTTTAACCTTATTTCTTTCACACTGATTCGGAAACTATAAATCGCACAAATAGCATTCTGTTGACCACTTTATTAAAGAAAAAGCAAAAGCAAAGCCTCACATTACCAAACCACTTATTTCTTATTTGAAAGTGTTCAGTGGAGTTGGTGATTTGGCAGGGACCCCTTCTTACTTGAGTTGGGTGTTGAGTGTATTGAAATTTGTGTAATTTCCAGGTGTCACATTGCTAGGGCTGTGTCACAGCCTTGCTACCAAGTGTAAATACCATCTTACAAACCAGAGGGCAAATACTAGGGAACAGAAGGTTTATTTATAATGGATTTTTACCTATTCATTTTATATTGTTTTTGTGGAGACTTTTGGCTCGTACAATTTTTCCACCTTCTGCTTATGTAGCATTTAATTTACTAATTGTCATTAATTATCATCATTGTATTTATTATTCCCAATATCCATATTTTTACAAAGTAGTGATGGCATGATTACACTTTCTGTATTTACTCCAAGGTACTTCAAAATGCACATTTGTCATTTACCATTTATTTTGAGACTCTGTCTTTTATCATATGAATTTGGTTTCTCTTACTTAGCCTTTTTTTTTCCCCTCAGGATTGGATTGTGGTAAGGTCTGGGGATACTGAAACACAGTAGATTGTGCATGGTCTAATGCTGTTGCTTTATTTTGCATGTTCTCACTCATTTGTTTGAAAATTGTTATTTGGTTTTTCTATTTTAATTAGCAGTTTGACATTAAAAATAACTTTTACTCAAAGTAAAATTCATTTTACAGGTTTTAATAACTTTACATACTTAATTTGTAACCTATGCAGAGAAACTTTGCAGTGAGATTTGTCTTGATGTCTTTTTAAAAAAAAATTTTTTTTTCAACATTTATTTATTTTTGGGACAGAGAGAGACAGAGCATGAACGGGGGAGGGGCAGAGAAAGAGGGAGACACAGAATCGGAAACAGGCTCCAGGCTCCGAGCCATCAGCCCAGAGCCTGACGCGGGGCTCGAACTCACGGACTGCGAGATCGCAACCTGGCTGAAGTTAGACGCTTAACCGACTGCGCCACCCAGGCGCCCCTGTCTTGATGTCTTAAATTTGTAACATGTAAGGAAGTGTTTCAATAATATGTATTATTGAAATACACTACGTAAGTTTAATATATACATTTTTGAAACACACTATATATATGTCTAATGACCAATATGCTTATTTTTAAAAAGATTTTTAACATTTATTTATTTTTGAGAGACAGAGCACAAACAAGGGAGAGGCAGAGAAAGGGAGACACAGAATGCAAGCAGGCTCTAGGCTCTGAGCTGTCAACACAGAGCCCGACGTGGGGTTCAAACCCACTGACCACTGGATCGTGACCTGAGTCGAAGTGGGAGGCTCAACCTACTGAGCCCAGGCACCCCTATGCTTATTATAATTAAGATTAAGATATTCTTGTCACCAAATTTAAGGTTATAAATGTGGTCAAATAACCATGATTAGTTTAAGGAAAGATACATAAAGCAATATATTCTGGATATAGATTGTAAAGCAAATATTTAAAAAAAAATGTTTTAATGTTTATTTACTTTTGAGAGAGAGACAGAGTGTGAGCAGAGGAGGGTCAGAGAGGGCAGACACAGACTCTGAAGCAGGCTCCAGGCTCTGAGCTGTCAGCACAGAGCCCTATGTGGGGCTTGAACTAGTGAACCGCAAGATCATGACCTGAGCTGAGGTTGGATGCTTAACCAACTGAGCCACCCAGGTGCCCCTGTAAAGCAGATATTTTAACATAAATTATTCAGAAGAAAGCCTCGATAGCTCACATATATGTGTTTTTTTGCAGGTAAGATAGTGTGCACATAAACTGACACTATCATGACAAGTAAACACAATTTTGTTGAATGATTTTGAAAGACAATATTTACAGATAGTGGGTGTTTATTTTAAGCTGTCAAACCGTCTTTGTTTTCAAATAAACTCTTAGGCAAATACCCAATACTTCAAAGGGATAAAACTTAAAATGGCTGGGTTGGAAATGAGATGGATGGTTCATAGATAGAGTTGCTTAAATCCACCTTGAGCTCTGGGCTCTAACGTCTGGACTTTAAAAATGACCGACTAACAGAATGTTAAAATAACAGAATTCTAAGTGATCTAGAATCATCAACTTCAGTATCATCCAAAAGATGTGTTTTGAAATACTTTTGTTATTAGATACTCTCTGCAAACTGGAATCTGTGGTCAATATGTCTGGGAAACACTTTATGCACAGTATATTCTTATTTGGGAACTATTTAATGCATGTTAGCATATTAGTGGCTCTGAGGCATCTCACAGTAAGCAAACAACTATTTCATTGAATTTTCAAAACGAAGCTTCCCCAAAGTATTTAATGACATATTAAATATATATTTTAATTTCCGTAATATTAATATCCTAAAGAATGTCTGCCACAGAACATAATTTTCTGATAAAATAATCATCCTTTGGTCTAATTCAACACTTAGATTCAACGATTGCTTTTACCGTGTCTCAAAATATAGTGATTCAAATTATGATTATATAATTTGGAAATGGGACACTGACTATCACTCTGGGAAAGCTATTTCATATTTGGACAATTCTAATGGTTACGAAGTTTTATTATAAGGATTATTTGTTTCAATGAGATATTTCAAAGAGTTAGACAGCTGTAGCATATTTTCACCTAAAAATCATTTCTGTCACTCATCTGAATGCTCTTCATCCTGCTTGAAATCTTAAATTCATGAATATTCACAGAGATCCTTGGGTGAGATATGTGCAACTCTTTCAAATGCGAAAGGGACTCGCTGACAACTATAAACTTGAAGACAATTAAAGACAGTGATTTGAATCAGCAACATATATGATTTACCCTTACCTCAGAATATATGTTTTACATTTGAGGTTTCAGACCTGGCATCGTTTAGTTTGGAGACACTGATCTCAAGTGACTTTTTGGTGATTGTGCTGAACTTGGAACCATGTGACAGCACGCGGACGGTACAAGGTCTACCTGAATACCTACTGTATATAACCTGTGTTTTTAGGAACTTAAGATCTATGGCATTAGGTTGAAAAAGTTAATCACTTGAAGTCCATGTATTCTATTGTGGTAATACTCTCTAGAAACTGAAATGCATTCGTTTTATTTATTAATCCATTAATTCATCTATCAAACTAAAACTGATATGTGTCTAATACATGCAAGGCACTACTATGTTCTGGGAATTGGGGACACAGCAGTGAATAGACTGATACTCTCCCCCTTACTCCCCCATCCCCTCCACCACACTGTCAAGGCTCACATTGTTGTTGGGAACAGACAATTACGATATAAATACATAATATAATGTTAGGTAGTGGTCAGTGAAGGTGTCTCAGAGAAGGTGAAAGTCTCACTGAAAATGAGAAAAACATTTCTCTCTCAAATGAGATAAAAGAGTGTTTCAGGTTGGGAAAGGAGCAGGTGCAAAGACTCAAAAGTCTTTTGTACTGTTTGGATAGTTTGTAAGAAAGCATTCATGATTACCTGCATAGCAGAATGCACAAAAATCTATGCCTATTATTGAAAAGCGATACATTATAATGTCCAGACATTTAATAGGGAAGGATAATGAAACTGAGTAAAAGACAAAACGTCGTAGGTGTTCAACATAGATCACCAAAGAAATGTTTAAAAAGAAACAAAACATATTTTCCCTTCTTCAATTAGTAATACAGATGAGAGAGTTTAATCTGAGTGATTTAAATTTTTTTAATGTTTATTTATTTTTGAGAGTGACAGAGTGTGAGAGGGGGTGGGCCAGAGAGAGAGGGAGACACAGAATCCAAAGTCGGCTCCAGGCTCTGAGCTGTCAGAACAGAGCCCGACACGGGGCTCAAACTCAAGGACCGTGAGACCACGACCTGAGCTGGAGTCGGACGCATAACTGACTGAGCCACCCAGGTGCCCCTAATCTTACTGATTTTAATCCTTAGCCAAAGAAAGCTTGGTATTAACAGTGTTATATGCACTATCTGAATTTTAAAAACAAATATCAAGTGTATTGTATGGATTGTCCATTAAGAGAGACACGAAAGCGAATCAAGTAAAAGGATCTCTTAGAACATATTGGCAGGTGAGTATCTTAAGTAATATGACCCAAATGTGGGACACTGACATTTAAAAAAATGAAAAATTAGTAAGGTCAGTAGATGCCTATCAAATGAATGACAATAGCCATATAAATATGTGTAGAAAAATGTTCAAGTGTATACCACTGTGAGGAAAATATAATAAGCAAATACATAGAATATTAACTATTGCACAGGGGTGTTTTCTTATTTTTCCAAAGGATTATTTATTTTTTTAAAAAAGATTCAACCTAGATTTCCTTGAAATGCCATCTCACATGGGTCGATGAGGTCATTTAGAACAGATTTTTCATTAAAAAAAATCAATCATTACCAAAATGTTCAGGATTACACCTGTTGCATAAAGTACAGCAATATTATATAAGAAAGGATATGTTCAGTGTATAACATTATTTTTTTTTTGGAATTTAATTGTTTTACATGTTTTAGTATAGCCTATGGATATTGGCTGTGGAAGCCAAACATGAACATGCAGGCAAAAGAATCCTATATCGTATGTATTAACACAGACAACATAATTTAAGAAAAGGATATACATATCTCTATCGGTATATAAGGTTATTAATAAATGAAAAGAATACAATGAATCATTAAGGCAGTCTTTCTGGGTAAATATAATACCTGTGCTGTGTACAATCCCCCCGATTAAATTATGTAGAAAAATATTGAACCTCCTTGTACAACTTGGTTCGCTTTTAGGAATATAAGGGTCCAAACATCCCTCTCTGCCTCTCTGCATCTGTCTTCGACATACACAGCTCCCTTTGAAATCGGTGGGATATGAGGGAGTGCAGTGGGGGATGAAAATCTGTGAATTCAGCAGCCATTTCTCAGGTGGAAGATTGGGGGAGCTGCCATCTTAATGATGTTTCTCAGTGGGAGACCCAGTTTGATGAGGCTGAATAGGCCTGAAAGAATCGACTTCATGATATAAAGAAACGGGGAATCAGAGAGCCTCACTGCTTCCAGAAGGAATCTTGAAACACTGAGTAGTATAGTCTCCCTTTCAAATGGAATTAATTGATTTTATGTAATTTCCTTTTCCCCTCTTCACGATTCTTTCTTTCTTTCTTTCTTTCTTTCTTTCTTTCTTTCTTTCTTTCTTTCTTTCTTTCTTTCTTTCTTTCTTTCCTTCCTCCCTTTTCTTTCTTTCTTTCTTTCTTTCTTTCTTTCTTTCTTTCTCTTTCTCTCATTCTCTTTCTTTCTTTCTTTCTTTCTTTCTTTCTTCTTTCCTTCCTCCTCTTTCTTTCTTTCTTTCTTTCTCTTTCTCTCATTCTCTTTCTTTCTTTCTTTCTTTCTTTCCTCTTGTTAAGCTACCACCCATTATATGTCATTTTTTAAATGTTGGAACTTCAATTACTTCATCTTGTGAGACTGTCAATAACTACCAGTTTTTCAATTATTCTTTTTTTAAAATTTTTGTTATATTTAAGAGCCCAATGCTTATGTGCTCACATACATCTCACATGTACCTTTAAGTATATGTGTGTTTCTGGTGATGTCATCATCTTGGTAATCAGGCATTATTATTAGAATAGCTTTTATGTTATGTGAGGTCTCCTTTACATCTGACTCTATTACAAGGGGGGTTTCTTAAAAAAAAGACTAAAAACAACAGATATAAACTTTTAAATTATAATACATGCAAATTTATCAAAGTGATTATCTCTTTCTATTCCTGGATATTGCTTGAAATCCTACATGGTCTGACATTACCTGTTAACCCACAGTGTCAGAAGAAATACATTGTATATTCTTATCTTCTCCCATTGCTACCCCATATTGTTGTGATGCCTGTGCCATATACATAATATCTATTATTTGAAAGGACAAAAAAATAACAGTTACCAAAAAAAAATACCCCCCCCAAACCCATAAGATCCATGGCATAAATATTACACCTATACATTTTGGACAAATAAATTAATACACTCCACATACTGGAGCAAGGAGTAGGCAGCCCATACTGTTAAGTGAATTAAGAAATAAATAGGTGATTTGACTAGAATCTTCTGGAATGGCTCTGTGAGACAATGCCAAAAGGTAGGGCAGGAAAAGTTTCGGACACATTTAGTAATCTTGCCCAAAACCGGCTCTCTCCTTCTAAATGGGACCTTACCCAGCAGCCAATTGTAATGCTTATCATAATCACAACGTTAAAGATTTTCAAAGCAGACATTTCCCTCAGCTGTCCTTAGGAGCCTATTTTAAGTGATTAAAATTCGATGCTGTCAAGAAGTTCTTACATTATGTCAACTTAAATTTATCTTGCAAGTTAAGCCATTTCCTGCAATAACCCGGAGGAACAGCTGGTCACCATCTTCTTCATGGCCATCCTCCTTAAGCTTGGAAAAAAAACACAATAGAATCACCCAATGTTCTTTTTCTGTCTTAGTGGAAATCATCACAAGTTGCTCATATAGTTTTTCATAGATTCTTATTTTTTCTAATGATGCAATTTATTTTTAGAGCTACTAAGCTTTCTGATATCCCTGGGAGATTAGTAGATGGCAGCCACTGTTCCTTTCCATTACAGACAGTAGCTTGCCAAAATGATTTCAAATTATGGCTGCCCATCTTTTAATACACTGCCAATGACATAATGTTCCCTAAACAACACAAATATAATTGACATCTGTAATTAACATTAGGTCACACTTTTCTCTCCCACATTAAAAATGTCATCTTTGAAACATTATTTCACTAGTTATGTTTGTGCCAATATAGATATATCCCAGATATATTAGCAGTGAACCATGCAGTGGGGAAAGCTTAAATCTCCAGATGCCCTTCACACACCAACTATTTTTAAAATCCTTTGAAACATGATGTGAATCATTGACTGTAATGTGGGAAGGTTTACTTATTTATCTATTTATTTTCACAGGACATAGTAGGTCTGTGTTTTTACCATGCAAATTGTGTAAATAAAAGGTGAATAATTGAGCCAGTTATCTGCATATATTGAAATTGATGCCCCTGTCCCCAGTTTTTCTACGATGTTTTGATGGTTTGTAGTTAGAATCTACGTGGAGTTGGGTGGTTGATTGAAGGAATCTGGTACATTCGATCTGTGTATTTAAGTAATCAAAATGATATAGGTCCTCAGATTTCAGTTTTCTTCAATTATACATTTCTTCAGCTATACATTTAACTTTCAAAAACTACACTTTTTCTTGAGTATTATCCAAAATATTCTTTCAGCTTTGTCTGTGGAGCTTAAGTAAGTTTGTCGGATTTATTAGAGTCAAGATTTCCTCTATATCAGAAGGAAGAAAATGTGAAAGTTACCATGCTTCTGTGGATCCTCTACTAAAAGCAGAGAAAGGCAGTTCACAGCCTGTTTACCAGAGTTCATCTACTAAATTTACCATCATACCCCAAAGTAGTGCCACCCCAAATATTGTTGAATAAAACAGGCAATTTACCAAAGAGGATGCAGATGAAAATCCCATATTTGTGTGTGTGTGTGTGTGTGTGTGTGTGTGTTTTAAAGTGTGTTGGTGTGTTTATGCAGAAGACAAGTCTGGAAGAACATCCACAATATAATTAAAGCGATTATCTCTGAGTGTTGGGATCATAGGTTATTTTTATTTTCTTCTTTTTGTTTGCATGCTTTTCTAATTTTTTTTACAGTGAACATGTATTGCTTATGTAATAAGGAAAAAAAGCTAATTTAAAAAATTTTAAAGATTAACTCAGCTAAAAATATATGTTTCAACCTAGAATAATCACTCAAATGGTGGTCTAAAAATTGTAGAGTATTTGAATTAGAGGCTACACCTATTAAATGGGTAGGGGCCTTGTTTCAAGCATTGTTTCTTCAAAGCCTGGCATGCTGTAAGTACTCAAATACATTACCCTAAAACAAGTATTAATATACTAACTAGAGAAATTGAGTCAAGTTGTACATCACTTTTTTTTTTTTACAAGAAGAATACATCCTACTTTACATCATTGTAGTTGGATAATGGATATTAAGAATTGCTAACCAGGGAAAAAGAGCAAAGGGGAGACTTCAAGTCCCATGAGAATATTCTGGGGCATTAGTTTCCACAAATAAACATTGAGTTATGTCAGGAATGTTATGCAGTCATAATGCTGTCCAAAACTAGTTCAATGCTCTGAAATTTCACAGTTGTGAAAAATTTCCTTCTCAAAACAACTTAATTGGAGTTAGTCCTAAATTTTCTTAGGGTAAAAAAATAAGAAGGAGCTTCATTAAAACAGAGCATTGCAAACACTAAGGTTACACTTAAGCTCAGGATGGACGAGGTGGAATGTTTCACCAAAAGTGAAGAATCTAATCACATTTTTTCCCCATTCCTCCTTATGCTGAAACCTTGATCACTCTTCTCCATGGTTTTGATCTGGCAAAGAGAGCTTTGGGAAGAGGGCTGAAAAGTGGTTTTCAACAGTGGAATGTTGGGAAAACACTGAAGAGAGTAAGACAAGCAGAGTTCTAAGTATGATTTCTATTGACCCTTTAATTCTTATGGAGACAGTGTATTGTTAACAGCTAAGAGCATACTCTATACAGACAGACTACTTGGCTTTATATTCTAGCTCTAACATTGGCTAGATGTGTGAACATGGAGTTCACCCCCTAATTTTCAATTTGTTCATCTATAAAATAGTAATGGTTAATAATAACTGTACATACACATGTAGTAATTAAATAAGATACATGAAGATCTTTGCACGATGCCTGACATAGTGACAGTACTCTATAAATGTTAGCTTATAATCATTTCAACAGATAGTTATGAAGCATGTACTCTGTACTGGGAAGTATATTAAAATCCCCCAAAAAACCAACCCACCAATTATAACCAAAGACATGGCGTCTAAACTCACAGAGCTTTTAATCTCTTAAGGGACAAGAAGAAAGAACAGTTATAAATCATTGAGAGCGAGGTGATTCAGAGTGCTATGAAGATACATAGAAGGGGCACCTATACCAGTGTAGACAAGATTTATGCAGGTGCTGGTGTCTACACTGAGACCAGATTAGAATGAATAGGAGTTAACTAGGTGAAGAAACAAGAGAAACACATTGCAGGTAGAAGAATCAGTAAGCAAAAGTTCCTATTTTGGTCAGGATTTCTTTTTCAGGTAACCTAACTCAGACAGTCTAATAACAATAGAAGTTTATTAGTTCACGTAACTAAAACGTCCAGGTAAGTTTTCAGATATAGCTTTATCAGGGTTCTAATTCAATATCCTTCTGACTCTTTGACTCTGCTTTCCTCTGCTTTGATTTTGTCCTGATTTTGGATCTCCTCATGGTAGCAAAATTACGTCAGTTTAGGCTTCATGACAAAATTGAAAAGAAAGACTTTTTTTCCCCCTTTCATCATCAAGCAAAAAACTTGGGATTCATTATGACTGACCAACTTAGGTCATGTGCTTACCCAGGAATCAATAACTGGACATGGGGGACGGGTCCCATTGAATAGTTTGGTTAGTCAGAATGTTCTTCTGGAACTGGGATCAAGAGTGCCGAGAAATCAAGCTTCCATCCAGTAGATGAGAGGAAAAATAGGTCCTTGGAGGAAAACCATAGTGCCCACTAGAGGCCAAAGGATGAGAGAGAGCAGGGTTGTGGTCAAGGAGCTGAAATGAGTTAAGGGATCTAAAGTACAGCATGGGAAGAGGCTAGGGGTGGAAAAGGACAAGTTTGGAATGAGAGAAGTAAGTAAATAGCAGATGACACAGGGCTTTCTAAAATATTTTAAGGAATTTGGGCTTCTTCCTGAGATAGTGAGGAAATTAAGCAGGGGCATAAATAATCATGCTTGTGAAATTTAGTATGAAGAATGGATAGAAGAAATTTAGGGCAATAAATATAGGAGACTATTGATTAAAGTATAAAATGATGATGACTTGAATGGGTTATAGGGATATAGAAAGTGAATGTGAGGATTCATTTCAGGAGCAGGATTAGAAGGACTTGGTAATTAATTGGTTTGGTAGGGTTGAGGGAGGGAGGGGAGTTGAGGGTAACACCCATATTCTTGGCTTGGGCAAACGAGACAGGTGTTTGGGCCACTGCAGTGAGATAGGGATACCAGAAGGAAGAATGAGTTTGAAAGTTAAAAGAAGGGTGTCCCTGTTGAACATCTAAGTAAAAAATATCAATACAAGTGTAGACCACAGAAATGTTACATGGGCTTGAGATACCGTGATCCTCATGAGAATACCGAGCACATAGAAAAAGAGAACAAAAAAAGCTCACGATGGAAACTGAGGCATATGAGGCCGAGACGGAGGAGCCCACAGAGGTGACTGAGGAAAGATGGCCCAAGAGGGAAAAGAAAAGGAAACAAATTCAGCGAACCAACCAAAGAAGCTATTTCAAAATGGGGAATGGTTAATCTTCTAATGCAACAGAGATGAGAGTGGTTCAGAAGAGTGGCGGGAATAGAAGCCAGATTACGGTGGACCAAAGTGTCCGTGGTCGTGAATAAGGGGAGATGTGGGCATCAACAACTCTTCATTTGGTCCTGAAGGACTGACCGACAAGCCGTTGAGGGATTTGTTGTTATTACCAGTCTTTAAGATAAAAAGATCTTGAATATTTAGGGTCACTGGGGGGAACTGTATATGAGGATTTATAAAACTTAACTTTTATTTAACACTTAGAAGTACTGGGCACTATTCGCACTATTTTATATATATTCACTTTTTTCTAATCCTCGTAACAAGCCTGTGAGGTAAGTGTTGCTATTCTTACTCACATTTTATAGAGGAGAAAACTGAGGCACAGAGGTCAAGCATTTGCTCAAGGTCATCAGCCAGTAAACTGGGAAGCCGGGATGAAACTGCCAGCCTGGCCGTGGCGTCTGTTCTTAACTACTACGCAGTCTCGCCATCCCTGGGCGAGGTTGCTTGCACTTCACGCTACTGAATCAAATGAAGAGTAGCCGTAAAATGTGTCGCAGAGAAACGAAACACATTCCTATTGAAGCAGAAGCGGGGCTGGGGTTCAGCTACAAGTGACAGAAAGCCCAGTATAATTTTGGGCTAAGATGAAAGTTTATGTTTCTGTCAACCAAGAATTCAGCCAAGTAGAACGGCACTGGTTGAAGCCATTTTGTGAGAAACTTGTTTCTTTTCGTATTGTTGCTTCGTCATGCATGGCCAAGATCCCCAACAGAAAACTATCCCTGGGCTAGTCAATATGGTAGCCACCAGTCACGTGTCCTGCTGAGCACTTGAAATGTGGCTGGTCCCAACTGATGTGTGCTGCAATTATAAAATACACACTGGGATTTGAAATTGAGAACAGCAAAATGTAAAATATCTCATGCATAATTTTTGTGTAAATCATATCTTGAAGTTATGATCATTTAGACATATTGAATTAAATGAGCAGCATTATCAAAAGTAATTTCATCTGTTTCTTTTTACTTTTTTAATGTGGCTAGTAGAAACTTTTCAATCACTTTTATAGCTTGTGTTTGTGGTTTGCATTGTATTTCTACTGGATATTGATGCTCTAGACTGTACTACATCTATGTTTCATACAGCAGTATGAAGGGAGAGAGAGAAGGTTATAGCCCGTTCTTTTAAGGGTGCTTCTCAGAAGTTACATACATTTTTGCTTTATTCTGTGGCTACATTTAACTAAAGGTACAGATGGAAATTTTGGTCTTGACTCTGAATGGTCACGTGTCCCACTATAATTTTGCAGTTATGTTATGTTAGTTCAGAAGCAGGCGGACTAGATATTGGGGAACAATTAGCAGACTCTGATATAACTCTAAAGCAGGATAGCAGAATTAACCTTGGTCTCAGGAGACGGGAGACGCATTACCTCCATTTGAGCCGATGAACAAGATGGATGGCTTTATAGCTATTTTTGCAGGTTTGGGGTTCAGAAGTTGAGCACATTTTTATCTGGTGACCTCTACTTTTTTCTGCGCAGAAATGATGTCATTCGTTGCGAACATGGGTCCGATTGAGTCAGAATTCAGAAGAGCAATGGAGCTGCAAAATGCTGGCTTGAGTATCAGCTGCATGTGGGAGGTCACGAGTTTGTATTAAAACCATTCCACGTAAATGTATGATCTTCACGAGCCCCATCAGGTATACCGAAGACAGAAACCGGAAGTTAATGCTATTCAAAACTGAGGTGTCACTGGGAAAATGCCAAGGAGGCAAAACAGGATGAAGAAGTTGCAGGTGTTGACATGGGAGCAGTTGAAGGGTTGGGCGATGAAGTCTAAGCTGGAAAAAGAAGTATGTGAAGACCAGTGGCCTAGAAAACCGAGGTCCTGGAGAAAAGGTACAGTCACTGAGTGAGAGGGCTGGAAGGGGAAGACGTTGTGGGCAGTCATCAGATCATGTTTGATTTCAGTGTGCCAGAGATAGAGTAGGTCTGCTTAATGCCAAGTTCTGCAGAGAGCCATGAGAATGGCTTGATTAGAGTGGAAGAGAAAGTCACTGGAGGTGAAGAACTCAATAAACTGAGGAGTCAGGGATTCAGCCGGGAAGTGTGCTTCTTCAGATCTAAGCCTATTCTAGTTTCAGTAACTATAAAATGAGAGGTTTCACGTCAGATAATTGGTGGGAGACAGTTCTCCATATGTCTTGTTTTTTCTGCACATTTTGCAAACAAAGACGCTAATGACTTCTGCTTTGGACTGTCACTTCAAGGATGTGGGTATAGCAAAGTCTTGCAAGATAGAGATAATGTCTCCCTCTGGAGTAAAAGGAAGACATGCTTACTGTTTATTATAAAAGGTAAAGACTCCCAAGTTCAGGGTGTCTCTTCTGTAACACAACGCACCTCATGTGCTGGTATTACCTGGTTCTGTTCATGTTGCTCTGAGAAATTAGGGCTTGGGGAACAGCGCAAATGCTGATAATTTGGCTGCTGTTATTGCTATGAGCTGCAAAGTTCTTGATCTCTGACCCAGGGGTTTTGTGTCTTCTTTCACCATCCATGAAACTGTGACAGGTTAATGTCTTCCCTTGTATGTACATCAAAATCTCAGAACTTCGTGATTTTTGACAATTGTTTCTAAGTTTCATTGAGCTGTAATTCATGAGGTTTATATTCATGAGCCTTCTTCTGCAGTTGGGGTGGTTTTGCCTCCTTTCCTTTATTATCCTCTATCCCGAAAACCAGACCCACACTTTCTTAATTCCATGTGTTTTATTTTTTTTTTTGAGTTCAACAGTATCCTCTTTCATACTTGTAAAGCCTTTGCTATATGAATAATTGTTAAAATGGGAATATTCCATGTTTTAAATTATTTTGCCCACATGATTGATTGGGGTTCTTTTTTCCCAAGTGTATTTGAAATGAAAATGCTTGCTAAATATTAGACTGCTTTGGCAGTTCCAAAGCTTCACCACAATCAGGGGCAATCTTTTGCATCCTATATACTAACTATAGCGGGTGGATAAAATCAATTGGGTGTGTAAATTCTTTAAATAACAGCAAATGGAGCAAATTGAATTTCAAAGTGGAAAAAAAGGTGAACCTGAGAAGCAGTGGTAAGAAGGTCATCAGCAGAATTAGCAAAAAAAGTTATAGTTAGGCAGCCAGTAATACTCTATTGATCAGACTTTCTCAATCAATGAGTCTGTGCCTAGATTATTGATGCAAAGGTATTAAGCAAAATTTTATTTCAGCTAACTTGTTGGCTCAGATGTCAACTGAAAGTCATTTCCCCAGTCAATCAAATATACAATAAATCTGAGCAGATTTAGTTCTTAGACGTTCTTGTGTCCACTCTGCTTCCCAATCATACAATTACCTTTGAGAGGGTTACAATTAAATTAATATATAAACTAACACATGGGAGAAAGCACTACATTTCTATGAAGGAAACAGAGCAGCATATCCTAGGGGAATAAGGCCGATATTGAATGTTATATTTCTTTATTGAAGATAATGTAAGTGAAACTATTTGAGATGATATATGTTTAATCCCAGTTCACAATTATGGTAGTCTCCATTGTAGCATCCATCTGTGTATTTCTAACCCCTCTCTGTGATACCTGGTACATCTAAAAGTTGGAATTAAAGAATAATCATGGACAGGAACAGTAGACAAAGAGTGTGCTGATAAGACAAAGTTTCTTTTTCTTTCATTTTTTTGGGGAAGTGGCGGTGGTGAGGCAGACGTTGAGTAGAGTGTTGACTGATGCATTTTGGAAAAATAAGTTTCCACTTCCTGATGTTGCCTATTTGACTAGAGACATAGCCTTCTTTTCTTTTATGTCACTCACGCTTGAGTTTACACATAGTCACTATTTCCTACATCATCTGGCTTCAAATAATATTGATGTCTTTCTAACGTATAAAAGCACTTTATAATATTAACCCATCCATCATACAACTCTAATTTTGTGATTCTGCATATTTTTTTTTAGTCCCAACCCCCACCAACACCTTAGCATGGTGCCTATTTGCCTCTGTCTTCTAATCCCACACCTACCTCTTTCTTCAGTGCTAACAAGCAATATCCATGCACTATGCCTGTCCCTACTCCACAACTCAGGCCCCCGGGTGACTCCAATGATCTCTTCTTTAAATAAAAAATATAGGGGCACCTGGGTGGCTCAGTTGGTTAAGCGTCGACTTCAGCACAGGTCATGATCTCGTGGTCTGTGTGTTGGAACCCTGCTTCAGGCTCTGTGTTGACAGCTCAGAGCCTGGAGCCTGCTTCAGATTCTGTGTCTCCCTCTCTCTCTGCCCCTCCCCACTCACTCTCTCTCTCTCTCAAAAATAAATAAACATAAAAAAAATCTAGAGTACAGAAATATATGCCCCGCACCAAAGTTGATTTTATTTCTCTAAACTACTAGGCATTATCATATCTGTATCAATTTTAGGATGACTTCAGTATTTAATTGACATTGAAATTGTGGCTATGGAAAACTGTCATTCTGGACACAGTTTGAGGCTCAATCTAAATTCTCTATATTATTTTCTAATTGTCTAATCTACTATACATCCTCTCTTTTCAAATAGATTGTAAGCTTCTTTTCAGAGACAGGAAATAAATTTTCCATTTTTAAATTACCTGTAGCACTTCAAACAAGGTAGAGACATGCTGGTGCTTCTGAACATTTGTTGTTATGAGTTTTTCATATATATGATGATGATTGAAATTTATTTTTAAAATAGTTAATAAGTAGTGGGGAGCCTGGCTGGCTCAGTCGGTAGAGCACGCAATGGGTGATTTTGGGGTTGTGAGTTTGATCCCCACTTTGGGGGTAGAGTTAATTTAAAAAAGAGCTAATAGATGGTATATTTTTGAAATCCATTACAAAATTTTTCTCTTCTTTTTAGTTGGTAACTTTTTTTAAAACATTACAAAAAATTTTCTTTTCAGGGCCCCTGGGTGGCCCAGTCAGTTAAGCATCCGACTTCCCTTAGGTCATGATCTCGCGGTCCGTGAGTTCGAGCCACGCGTCGGTCTCTGTGCTGACAGCTCAGAGCCTGGAGCCTGTTTCTGATTCTGTGTCTCCCTCTCTCTCTCTGTCCCTCCCCCTCTCGCACGCTGTCTCTCACTCTCAAAAATAAACATGAAAAACAATGTTCTTTTCTATTTTGCATTTTTCCAGTTTGAGAAATAATTGACTTCTATCACTGTGTAAGTTTAAAGCAGGCAGTGTAGTGGTTCCATTTATATATATTGTGCAATAATTACCACAATAAGTTCAGCTCACATGCATCCTCTCATATAGATGCAATTAAAAAAAAGGGGGGGGGAGTTTTTTCTCCTTGTGACGACAACTTTTCAAATTTACTCTCTTAACTTTTCTGTATGTCAAAAAGCAGTGTTAGCTATCGTCATGGTGTTGTACCTTACATCCCTAGTACTTTTCTTACAACTGCAAGATTGTAACTTTTGACAACCTTCCTCCGATTCCCCCTCCTCCAACTCCCTGCTTCCGGTAACCACAAGTGCGATCACTTTTTCTATGAGGATTTTTTTTTTTATATATATTCCACATACAAGCGAGATGATACAGATTTATCTTCTTCATCCATTTATTCATCAATGAGCACTTAGGTTTTTGCTTGTCTTGTCTGTCGTAAATAACACTGCTTTGAACATGAGGGTGCAGGTATCTTGTCAAGTTAGTGTGTTCACTTCCTTTGAATATATTCCCAAAAGTGGAATTGCTGGATGATATAGTAGTTCTAGTTTTAATATTTTGAGGACCTTCCATACTGTATTTCACTGTGCCTGCACCAATTTACAATTTTCCTTTTTTTCTCCACATCCAAATCATAGTATGTTGTCTCTTGTCTTTTTGGTGATGGCTATTCTAACAGAAGTGAGGTGACATCTCATTGTAGTTTTAATTTGCATGTCCCTAATGACTGGTATTGTTGACTATCTTTTCATGTACCTGTTGGCCTTTCATATATCTTCTTTGGACAAATGTCTATTCAGATCCTTTGACTATTTTTTATTGAAATATAGTTGACATACAAGTTCTTAAATTTATAGAACCCTATTTTAAACTGATAACAATTTAAACAGAACTAGTACATTTCACACTTTTATTTCTTCTCTCCCTCATGTTTTAGGTTATTTCGGTTATAGTTTACATGCTTGTTTTTTTTTAATGCTTATTTGTTTAATAATGTTTATTTTATTTAACATTTATTTTGAGAGAGAGAGAGAGCAGGCAAGCAGGTGAGGTGCAGAGAGGGGGAGGGAGGGAGGGAGAGAGAGAGAGAGAGAGAGAGAATCCCAAGCAGACTCTGTGCTATCAGCATGGAGCCCCATGTGGGGCTCAAACCCAAGAACAGTAAGATCATGACCCGAGCTGAAACCAAGAGTCAGACACTCAACTGACAGAGCCACCCAGGAGCCCCTACATGTTTTTTATATTGTATAACTAATAACAGATATGTATTTATTGTCACTTTGCTACATTAATTGTTGTAACTTTTAGACTAGAGTTGTGAGTTATGTACAATTATTACCAATTTGGAGCATCTGATTATGACTATATATGTACCATTACCAGTGAGATTTATGCCATCTTTTTTTTGTGTTTTTGTGCTATTAATTAGTGTGCTTTTACTTCCATTCAAAGAACTCCCTTTAGCATTTCTTGTACGACAGGTCTGGTAGTAATGAACTCCCTCAGGTTTTGCTTGTTTGGGAAAATTTCATCCATCCTTTGTTTCTGAAAGTTAGCTTGGCCAGTTACAGAGGTTTTGGTTGATAGTTATTTTCTCTCAATATTTTGAATATGTCATCCCATTCTCTCTTGGCCTGAAAAGTTTCTCCTGAGAATTTTGCCCATTGTTTTATAGTTCTCTTATATGTAACTTCTTTTTGCTTCCTGCTCTTAAAATTCTTTCTTTGTCTTTGACTTTTGACAATGTATTTATTTTTGTTTTTAAATTTTATTTTGTTACTATTTTTTTTCATTTAAAACTTTCATTTTGGACAATTTAATTATAAAATGTCTCAGTGTAGGCCTATTTGGGTTCAACCTTTTTAAAAAAAATTAAAAAAAAATTTTTTTTTCAACGTTTATTTATTTTTGGGACAGAGAGAGACAGAGCATGAATGGGGGAGGGGCGGAGAGAGAGGGAGACACAGAATCAGAAACAGGCTCTAGGCTCTGAGCAATCAGCCTAGAGCCCGACACGGGGCTCGAACTCACGGACCGTGAGATCGTGACCTGGCTGAAGTCGGACGCTTAACCGACTGCGCCACCCAGGTGCCCCTAAAAATTTTTTTTAATGTTTTATTTATTTTTGAGAGAGAGAGAGAGACAGAACATGAGCAGGGGAGGGGCAGAGAGAGAGCGAGACACAGAATCTGAAGCAGGCTCCAGGCTCTGAGCAGTCAGCACAGAGCCTGACGCAGGGCTCGAACTCACGAACCATGAGATCATGACCTGAGCTGAAGTTGGACGTTCAATTGACTGAGCCACCCAGGCGCTCCTGGGTTCAATCTATTTAAGGTCTTTTGGGCCTCATCCGCCTGGATGGCCGTTTCTCTCCCAAAGCTTGGGAAGTTCTTTAAACATACCTTCTACCGTTTTCTTTCTTTTCTCCTGGACTTCCCATAATGCCAAAATTATTTCTTTTTATTGTGTCCTATAATTCCCGTAGGGTTTTTTTTTCAATCTTTTTGAATTTTTTAAAACATTTTTGTTCCATTGTCCAGGTGAATTCCAATGTCCTATCCTCAAGTTCATGGATTCCATCTTTTGCATGGCTTAATCCACTTTTAAAACTCTCTATTAAATTCTTCAACTCAGTTATTATATTTTTCAATAACTTTAGAACTTTTTTCTTTTTTTGATGGTTGCTATTTGCTTGTCAAACTTGTTTTCTATATTCACTATTTTCTTAATTTTATTTAGTTGTCTGTGTTTTCTTATAGTTCACTAAACTTCCTTAAGAGATTTATTCTGAATTGCTTGTCTGACAGTTCATAAAACTCCATTTCCTTAGGATCAGTTATTGGAGTTTTATTCATTTCTTTTAGGGGTGTCGTAGTGACCTGAATTTTTGTGATCCTTGATTTCTTACATTAGTATTTGTGCATGTGAGTAACTTACAAGTTTGCTTTGTCAGACAGTTTCTTCACCAGTTAGCTTGGTTTGGGTTTCTGGGTGTGCCTGTTCGTAATGTCTTTGGGCAGGTGGGTCCTGGTATTATTGTCTATTTTGAGGCAAAGCAACTGTTCGAGCTCGTGGATGAGGATGGGGCTGAGAATAGTTGGGTAAGATTGCTGGTTTCGTTCCCTACCCATGTGAAGCTATCGGATGGACCCCATGGTTGCCTGAATTCTCTGGGCAGGCTTAGTAGGTAGTCAATACTGGGTGCTGTATTCAGTAATAGATGGAGCTATGAATAAACTTCCCTGCACTGGCAGAAGAGCATGCCAGGGACCCAAGGCAGCAGGCTGGGGCCCAAGGCCTGTGCAGCTCATTGTTTGGGGGCCTGATTCAGGCCTACCTATGCACTGAATTCTCTGGCCCGGTGAGGCCACCAGTTTGCTCTGCAGATGGGGAAAGCCACAGGCTCTGTTCTCTGTTCAAGTGCCATTGTACGTAGGGCTGTTGAATCGGCTATGTGACTTCCCATGTGCTCTGGTTAGATTCTCTGGTTGGAAAGGCTGAAGGTGGTATTCATCGATGAGCAGGCCTACCAATTAAACTCCTTCTGCAAACTCAGTGGGAGAAACTGCTCTAAAACCAGTGAAGCTTTTTTTTTTTTTTTTTTTTTTTTTTTTTTTTTTTTTTTTTTTGTCTTAGCTCAGGCCAATCTGTAACCTAAGGTGTCTAAGTGAACAGGGCCACTGACTTTGGTCTGGAGCCTGTCCATTCTGTTCTCCTGGCTTGAGTACCACTGGGCTCTACAGCTTTCGGGTGTTCTTGTCAACCTTTTTGGTCAAATGGGCCCAAAGACACTATCCATAGCAGGACTACGTCTCAGCCCCCTTGCCTGGGTGGGAAGGGTAGGACCCACTCCAGGCTACTCTCAATTTTGCACATAGGCTCTCTGGTTGGGAATGGCCCAGAGCGACCCTCTGCCTTGGCTTAATTATTCCCCCCTGCCTGTGTGTAGTAAGGAAAACCTCCATACCTGGTACTGGCTTTGCTTTGGGCGTGATCCGCTCTGTCCACCCCCGCCCCCCCACCTTTTGGTTAAAGTGCCTGGTAAGACTGTGACCCAGCACTTTGCCTGGGCTTAGGCAGTCTGGGCTCTAGAGCCAGCAAAACTCTTCATTTGAGGATCTACACCTGATAGATCTGCGCCCACTGAGTTCCCCGGTCAGAGTGCAACCCCATCTTGCTTCTGCAGATGAGCAAAACCGCTAGTTGGGATGGCTACTTGGGCATTGCAGGCAAGAACTCAAGTCTGCCAAGATCTGTGTGCTGGTTATTGCAAGCTCCTCCCCAACCCCCCACCTTTTCTGTCGCGGTCACGTTCCCAGTGCCTGCAAACCCTGTGGTGCAAGATCAGAGTAGGGGTTTTCATGAAACAACCCACGGTGTTGGTGGACGCTGATTACCTCCGGGGCTCTCTTTTCCCACTGGAGGCTCAGGGATGACCTCTCCAGGTGGTGCTGTGTTGCATGGGGGAGGGGCGTGGGGTGGGAATGGAGGGAGTGGGGGAGATTGGGGGGTGGAGCATTGAAGGCAACGTGTGGCCCCTTGTCTTACGCTTCTAATGCAGTCTGTCGTGTCTCTGTGCAGGGAGTACTTCAGCCTCAGCCTCATGTTCTAGGATTTTCTCAGCGGTATCTTGTTCTTGAACAGATGGACTTCTGGTGGGGGCAGAGAAGTCAGGAACGAGCTCTTGGTGACATCGCTCTCCTAGCTGGTAGTTTTGATATCCCAGTAAGACACAGTGCAAACACCTAGAAAGCTTCTGCATTTTGCCTAATTGATTTCGATCACCTCCTAAACCAAATCAAGGCGTAACTAAAATCACAAAGACACCACTTCTACTGTGGATTATGCTTTCTTCAGTTTTCAACAGAAATAAACATGCAATAAGGAAAGCATTTAACTCGAGCTGAAAACAATTTCTTTTAAAACTTCACCAAAATAGAACCATGCTCGCAAGATCAAGGAGGCGATTTTTCTCGTTCCCATTTTAAATGAAAGCTGGTAAAAAATCAGAAAACAGGGAAGCAGACGCCCTATCCAGCTACTATCAAGTGTTTTCTTCCACCAAAAACGAACCATTTATGAATTTGCAAAATGAACTTCCTCTGTGTGAATTCTTAATAAGCCTTGTACGAAGAAAATACCTTTCCATAATTTAAAACTAAGATGTCACAACTAAGCTGATGCTGGTTTTATATCTTTAAAATGCCATGTCTTACAACATGGAAACCTCAGGCCGTCTTCAGTCATACACAGGAATTGAAAGCTGTCGCCCGTGAGTGCAGAGTGGCTGATAAGATACTGTCATATCAAGCTTTCTTTAATACTGTGCACATTTTCCTTTACGGCCAAGGTAATAGGAAGAATGCTGGTTAGGGACTGTATTAGTTTCCTAAGGCAGCCATAACAAAGTACCACAAACTGGGTGGCTTTAAATAATATAAATTTATTCTCTCTCAATCCAGAGGCTAGAAATCTAAAACAGCAGGGCCATGATCCCTCTGAGACTCTGGGTACAACCCCTTCTTTGACTGGACAACTTCATAGTAGCCTTGGCGTTCCTTGTCTTACAGCTACGTCCAATTTCTGCCTCTGTTGTCTCCAGGCTCTCTCCCTTTTGTCTCTGGCATCATATATGGCATTTTCTTCTTCTCATAAAGACGCCCATCATATTATATTAGAGCTTACTCTGATGACCTCATTTTAACTTAAAAAAAATTTTTATTTAATGCTGATTTATTTTTGAGAGAGAGACAGAGTGTGAGCGGGGAGGGGTCAGAGAGAGGGAGACAGAATCCAAAGCAGACTCCAGGCTCTGAGCTGTCGGCACAGAGCCTGATGTGGGGCTCCAACCCACAAAGTGTGAGATCATGACCTTAGCTGAAGTCAGACACTCAACCGACTGAGCCATCCAGGCACCCCCGACCTCACTGTAACTTGATTACATTTACAAAGATCCTATTTCCAAATAGGATCACCTTCACAGGTATTTGGCATTAGGACTTTGGTGGGAGTGGGAGTGGGCACAATTCAAACCTAACAGGGATGTAGGTGATCAACAACCATACCTTAAAAAATAAGTATTCCAGCTTATCATTTTAGAAGTGTCTTTAATGAAAAACAAAACAAAACAAAACAAAACTATTTTATTACTCAGCAATCATAAAACTTTAGCCAAAATATAATGGGCTTTTCCTCTTGTATTGTTGACACCAATATAAATTTCCTATTCTTTTATTTATTATTTTTCATTTATTGGGTTATTTTTTTTAGGAAATATGATTGGCCTCTCTAAGATTTCTATTTTGAAAGCGACTTTGCTTCTGTACCATACCTTTAAAAGGTCTCTTATACAACATACTAATTTTTCTATATGATCCCTTAAATGTCCTATGTTTTTACAGCATTTATATTTAATAACTACTTAGTAACTACATTTTAGAGGTAACTATAGACCTTATGTACTAAGCATTTCAAAATTATAAATTATTTTTACTCATAATTTTTTTCATATTTCAGCCAACGTTGAAGGTATATAATCTTTGATTACTTATACCCCCAAATCTTTAGCATAATGGGAATTCAATTTGGTCCCTTCCAGTCATATTTTAGTACTAATTTTATTTTATTTTTAGAAATTGACTTCCATTTTGGTGATTGAGGACAGAGTGAAAATAATCTCAGAAGATAGTTTATGATAAAGAGGTATGAAAATAAATAATGAAAATATATAGCTTCTCTTTCTCTGAAATTTGACTTTGTGAGGTAAGTACTTCATAGTAATTATAGTACCTCCAATGTTAAAAGAATTAAAAAGATTATCGTACAAGTTGAATTTACGTAAGTCAATGGGTTGTGTTTTTGTTCTGTTTTTTTTTTTTTTTTTTTTTTTTTTTTTTTTTTTTTTTTTTTTTTCCTGAGGCTTTTTAGAGTAAGTTGATTGGGTATTTTAGCTCCTTGTGGTTCGGGTCAGAATGATCACCTTGAGTTTTATTAGTAACTGAATTGAGTTTTAGTAAAAACCAAATACATACACTATTATTACAATAAAACACTTCAATTTAAAAGTCTTCATAAAATTACACAGCAAATTTGGGAGTAATGTTTTTAAATTTATACTCCCTTTCTAATTTAAAATTAAATGGAAATAATATCTATATTAGCACATGGTTATGTGCATTCTTCATTCAACTTATTGTAAAAAGTAGATATCACAATGTGTGGTAAGAAAAATGTAGTTGTATCTGTTTGTGATTAACCATAACGCTTCCATATGTGGTATCGCTCTTTGGATTCAAACTGTCTACAGTAACTTGATCAGGGGTATAATTACACCCTACTTGAATCAAGAAAGTCAAATAATGTCAAAAACAATCATTTTACTTGTAGATGTTTGGAGAATTAAAAGCTGAAAAAATGCAGATAGCATGATGTTAACATCTGATCCAGCAGAACCTTGATACTGGGAGGATTGTAAATTGCATGAAAGAATGTTATGGAAATGCAGAGAAGCTCATGCATTAAAAAAAAGAAATTGGGCTTTTAGTTAGTGTCTACACCATGAAGTTCCCAAATTTTCTTAAACAAGAAACAACAAAAAAAAGAAAGTTGATAATGCCAGAAAGAGAGCCAGGCTGCTGGAAACTGCAGTGATAGGTTGGTCTGCACTACAGGATTAAGCTGGAGGAGGAGTTAAGTGAGGAACATGACTGAGTTAAGTGAAGCTACTACCAGAAACCCCAAGTTAATGGTGTTGGCCAGGGAGAAGTGGAATAAAGTCAAATCCAACTGAGCTGATGTGGAAACAAGGAGTGAGGTAAGCACGGGTGATAGAATTCATAGGGAGGATGGAAAAAAAAAAGCAAGATGATAATGCTTTTGCCTAGATCTGCTGCTTTTTAATGTGACTGCCTTACGTCTCTTGAATGTGTACATTGGCCAGTTTCAAGCTGCCATCTGACCTACACTATAATCTCTTCTTCCAAATTTGCTATTATTTTATAGCACTAGCATCACAGTTTAGCTCAATAGGGTGTACGTAGCTGGGAACTGCTGTGAAATTCCTAAAACGAAGAATTAACGAAACTTCTTGTAGCACAAGTACAGATTTTCTAACATGCATTGCATGTCATGTTATAAGCATATGCTGTTTCACATTTCCCAAGTTAGGTTTTATTCAACCTCTATGAAACAGATAATAAGATATTTTTTATCTATATATTTAAATAATTTCAATGCCATCCGTATAGTACATTGAAATTTCGTTTCCTTTCAAAACAAGGGAAAAAAGTATATTCCGGTTAGGTTATTTCTATTGAACAATCTATGACCAAAAGTTAAATTTCAACAGTTGTAATTCAACTGGTTAGTTTTGTGTACTTAACACAATAAATTTTGATGAAACCTAATCATTTGGTTTGACTTTACTTGTTGGGCACAAAATTATAGGCCATTGTGGCCACATCTATTCCACTCTCTTTCTTTTTCTTCTCTCTCTTTCCTGAGTACAAAGGATCAGCTAAGTTTTAGAAATAAAGAATTTAGTTTTGGATACTTGACAGAAAATATCCTCCCAACAATTCTTACCATGTGAAACTTGGGACAATTTATGACAGAGTGCCATACGAGCGGGTTGTTCATGGACCAACCTAGGCTGTAAGTTGATTCCTCAGCTATAGAGGTCTTGCCCCATTATTTGACATCCTTGATTCAAGCAGTGTGTAATTATAGGCCTAATCAAGTTTCAATAGTCAGCCTTAATAAGAATCAGAAGCTTGAATTTCATTGTCAACCACCATTTAGTTTCATAAGGAGTGGAGTGCTTGCTGAGAATGATGTGGCCTTTTTGTCTACCTCCACTTGGAGTGAGTTTTCCGCACTCTCCCCTAGCTGTCTCCACTGTAGCCCCTCTTGGCAGGAGTTGAAAGTAAAGTGCAGAGGAGCAGAGTTTGTTTTATTAAAAGACTGGAAAGATGAAATGATTTGGGAGGAGCTGGAAACTCTCGGATACCTCCCCAGCCACTGGCCAGTGCTCACATTTGCTGTGATCATCTAAATAAAACTAAGGTAGTGTAATGCCTAGAGTTCTCAAAGGTGTTTACATCTCAGCATGAGTGGGTTTATCCACTTGTTTCCTGAGATGAGTTTTGGTAGGAGATTTGGAAAAGAAGGGGGAAGGGGAGACCAAGGACAAGAAGTTTTACCTTCAGCTGGTTGAGGTTAGAATCATTTATCAAGAAAAACTCTATGATGGGCTCTGGGTTCCCAAATATGTGGGCTTTTCTGATTGAGGAAAATAATTTAGCTGAGCATTTACCTCTAGGGATAAAGATGTTAGAGTCTCCTAAGGAGGGAAGATTTGCTAGCAGAAATCTCCATCTATCACAAGTATTTACTGACTCTCTGCTGTACACACAGCACAGTGCCCGGTGTTCCAGAGTTGAAGAGACTTAAGATGTGTTATTCTTCCTAAGATTTTTTCATCTGTTGTGGTAACACTGCGTTTTGAAAGGCGATCATTTTTGTTTCACTGTGTGTCCTCCAACATTCTAAATGATTTTCTCAATGGGAGAAATCCTACTATTCTACTTCGAATTTTTTTCTTCCAAATTTAAAGCCATTCATCGTTATAAAATCTTGTGAAAATTGTATATTTTGTACAATCAAAATATGAGTGTAAAGTTGCAGGTATACTGTTGTTTATAGTTTCAGAATTATGTTTTGCATAGTACAAGCTTTTAGCAGTCATAATGTTATAAATGAGAGATTTATCAATTGCTATGCACCTCCCATTCTTATCTGCTAGAATTGAACAGTCCTTAAAGGCACAGAATTTGAAGATAGGCTATGTGAGTTCAAATCCAAATTCTGTTATTTGTTAGCAATATGACCTTGGAGAAGTTAGTTAATCTCATAGTCTCTCAATTTCTTCATCTGTAAAATGAGAATAATAACAATACATCAATCATAGGGTTGCTTTGAGGATTAAATAAGTTAACCTTTGTAAGAGGCTTAGAACAAAACCTGGCATATTATAAGCATTTTGTTAAATGATTAAAGCAGAAGATATTCAGTAGTCTAAGTTATATTCATTATCTCGTCATATTTTTCTATTAATCTATAGCATGCCAACTCTGTAACACTTAGCTTTCAAAATAATTCTGAATATAACAAATGGAAAATAGAAAATTAGAAAATAATGTTCACTTAAATGCACTGAAATTTTAAAAAATTAGCAGTCAGCCATCTTGTCACCATTTTTAAATTAGACCTCTAATTTGAGAGTTGCCATTTAGAAGTTCCTTTACCACCATGCTGAGAAATCGATGAATATGATTCCTTTGGAGGAGTTATTCCACTGCTGTATGTAACAGGGCAGCAAATTAGTACACCAAGCTGACTTTGTATGAGATGCTGATCAGTTCTCCAACTGTTTGTCTAGAAGCCTAATGATTAGAGCATTAAAAAAAAGTGATATGTAGAATATATAACAGCTAAATTGATATTGCCGCTATTAAGTATGTGTGGTGTAGCTTTTTAGCCGTTCTAACACAATAGTATCATAGAAGATAAATTCTGAAGATGTCTCCTTGCTTGGTAATTCAAAATGTTCATAGGTTCTTGTTTAAATATCAGCTTTTTAGCTGTGTCAGGGAACTTTGTTACTCAGCAGAGTTTTTCAGTACCTCTCCATTTTGAATGTCAACTCCAAGGCAAACATAGAGATATACATTCAAAGCTTTCTGAATTGAAAAAGAATTGTAGATACATATACCTTAATCTTATTACACTTATGAATGTTTAAATTTTTGCCTTAGCATGTCACACTCAGCATTAAAGAGATCTTTCACATAACTCTTCCTGTAAATTGTTATTTATGGTCATGGTGAATCTCAAAAATAGAGTTAGAACAAGTACTCCATTAGTTTATTAGGAAATGGAGTGTAATCTAAAGGCAAAACGACAACCTTTCTTTAAGACCCAGCTTCACCACGATTGGTTGCCTGTCTAATGGAGTATGACTTGACTACTTCCCAAGCTCCCATCTGTAAAATGAACAAGATGCAACCCAATATCTGAAGGCCACGTAGTTATCAAATAGGAACAACCATCTGGTCAATTCCATATCATATTACATGTCCTAGGGATAACCTTCGTTCCTTAAGAGGTTCTAGGCCTCTATGTTTACGTGGGGAATGGACAATATTATTTGGACAGCATTCATGAACTTAATGGCTTCCACACTAATCAAGGACTGGGGAACATCATTAATAGGGAAAGGGAATTAAAATGATTGCACTTATACTTTAAACCATTGTCAGGCTAAACTGCCCATCGATGATAATTTCTCACAGGAAAAAATGATGCACTCACATGAGAAACAGAAGAAAGGAAGATAAGGCAGGATGTTCCTTTGGGATCAGGTTGATTCCAGTAATGTTTACCAATGCTCTGAATGATGGAGGAGAAAGCATCCTTATTAGATTTTCCAATAACCCAGTTAGTCAGGAAAAAAGAGGAAATTAATTCAAAGGGACTTTGACAAATAAGAAATGGCCTGTCAACACAAGTTCAGAAAAGGGCAAGTATGAAACAAGTATTAGGCTCAGACTATTACTAATCTGATAAAAGACGGGAATGGCCAGAATGAATGGCCAGAACTAGACCTGGGGCTCTTAGTAAGGTGAATAAGAGTCGGTAATGTAGTACTGCCACTGGGAAATGTGTGCTTATTGAATGTTAGGGGATATGCAATAGTAATGACAGACAGTATCAAACAGATGAAAAATACTCCCAATCAGGAAAGATTAAGGAAGATCATATAACCCAAAGAGAGAAGGTTAAAAACAGATTTTGCTAGCTAATGTCTGTTATCCACAAGTAGAACTGATTTGAAAACAATGGTAATATCCAAGACACCACCGTTGCTACAAGTGGTTATTAACCAGTTCTCAAAATCGTGGGCCTTTTAACTGTCGATGACCAGTTTTGTTGTTTGTTCATTTTCCTCTTTCCAATTGAAAGCATGCATATCGCCATATTTGGTTGTCTCTTTGGTCTAGTCCAATATTCAGACGCTAACAGTGCTACCCCAAAATATTCCACTGAAGAACCGTTTTCTTTGACGTCAGCCTCAAACACTAGAATGTACTTTTTAATATATCTTGATTTTCTACCACAATCCGAGAGCAACTTGTCACCAATGAATTTAACTAAAACATTTGGAACTATTTATAGTGTGTATGGATTCCATTTATCTAGCACCTAATGTGCCAACGTATTACTTAACTTTTTTTCTGTCCTGAATTTACTGTTTTAAAAGCCTAAGTTCATGTTCTAAGATTCCAGTAATTGATAAACAAGTCTGTTCTCTGTTTTCCAATATTTATCACTTTTGACTTTTCTTTTTCTAGCTGTTAGAAGACTATCTTTTTCAGCCAATCCTTTCATACCCCCAACTTCTTGGTTATTTTTATTTCATTTCCTTAAACTTCTTAGGATGATAACTGTTAACTGAAATAGATTGTTTTCTCTTGGGTTTGCTTCCATTCAGAAAGTACATCACACAGGACAGGTGAAGCGATGTGGTGGCATAATATATTTAACTCATTATATACATGGAAACATCTCAGGTAGTGGATATGTTACAGGTTTGCATACCTGAGAAGTTCAAGATAACACATACTCACTATGTAGTTTCATCCTTTGCTCACTGTATAAACCCTTCCCTCACTTCTTCCTAGATCTTCCTTCAAGGAGAAAATAGTTATCACTTAAACACATCTTGCCCCACTTCTGATTGCTATTTTTCTGATTTTCGTGGTTTTTTTTTTTCTTTCTTGTTATAATATCAGTGGGGTTAGTAGGGAGACCTATCAGTAGGGAGACCAAGGCTGCTAAGGTTGCTATAAAGAATTGTTGAAGCTATCAACAGTGGGATACCATGTCGAAAAGGGTGATGCTGCAGTCTGGGAGAACTAGAACGATAGTAGATGTTACTATGAGGTTGAACACTAGAGATGGTGGGAATGAGAAAGTAAGGAGTCTGGAAGAATAAAAGTTGTATTTTGAAAGTAAGCAAGAGATGAAGATTTTAAGGATATCTCAGTTTAAGACAACGACAAAACCCTGGGAGTATCTGTTAGAGTGAGGGGCATAGGTTAAGTGTAGGTAAAGTAGAGCTGTAGTCTAGAAGGAATGTAGTGTAAGATGGGTCACCTGTATGTATTTTGACATCAGGATTATGGCTGGAGGTAGGATAAAGAGAATGGTTGTAAATTACATTCCAATGTTTTAATTCAGGGGTTCTCAAAATGAGGTCTATGGACCGATGTGGATCCCCAAGACACTTGTTAGACCATCTATAGGTAAAAACTACTTTCATAATAATAAAGAGACATTATTTGCCCCTTTCACTATGGTAACATTTGCACTGATTATATTAAAACAATTGTGAGTAAAGCTACCATCATACTTAATTTTGAGAGAATGAATGCTTTCCCCTAAAATCAGGAACAAAACAAGTTGTATGCTCTTACCACCCATATTCAACATTATCCTGGAGATTCTAGCTAGAATAACTAGGCAAGGAATGGAAAAAAGTCATCAACGGGAAGAGAGATAAAACTCTTTCTACTTGTAGTTGACATAATGTCATATGTAAAAAAACTGCAAAATCCACAAAAGAACTATTAGAGCTAGTAAACAAGTTAAACAACGTTGCTGAATAGCCTATCAATATACAAAAAATAATGTTATTTCTATCCACTAGTAATGAACAATCCAGAAATGAAATTAAGAGAACAATTTTATTTACGATAGCATCAAGAAGAATAAAATACTAAGGAATAAATTTAACAAAATAAACGTTTAACATCTATACACTGAGAACAATAGAACACTGTTGAAAGAAATTAGAGAACTAAATAAATGCAGAGGTATCCGATGTTCATGGATCTGGAAACTTGATATTGTTAAGATGGTAACACTCCCCAAATTGCCATACAGATTCAAAGCAATATCTTTCAAAACCTCCGCAGCTTTTTTTTTTTGGTATAAATTGAGACAATTGATTCTAAAATTTGTATGGAAATGCAAAGGATCCTCAAAAGCCAAGCAATCTTTAAAGGAAAATCAAAATTAATTTCAATACTTCCTACAAAGTTACAGGAACCAGTATAATGGGGTACTGGCAAAAGAATAGCCATATAAATGAATGAAACAGAATCAAGAGACCACAAAGAAAGTCTTACAGTTATTGTCAATGGATTTTGACAAAGGTGCCAAGACAATTCAATGGGAAAATAATAGTTTTTTTTCAACAAATGGTATTGGGACAATTGGATATTCTACATGCAAAAGAGTTGGATTACTCCTCTCATCATAAATAAACATAACTAAGTCAAAATAAATTAAAGGTGGAAACATAAGAGCTAAAAATACACAAATACATAGCCCAGAGAAGAAAACATAGGAATAAATCTTTGTAACCTTGGATTAAGCAACGACTTCTCAGGACAATACAAGCAGTAGTGACAAACATAAAAATAAGTCAACTGGACTTCATCAAGACTAAAAACATTTCTGCTTCAATGGTATCATTGTGAAAGTCAAAAGACATCTCATAGGATGGGAAAAAATATCTGCAAATCATAGATCTCATCAGGGGTTAGTATCTAGGCTACTCTTACAATTCAAAAATAAAAAGGCAAATAATCCCATTAAAGTTTGGGCAAAGGATCCTAATAGACATTTTTCCATGGAAGATATCCAAATGCCAGTAATCACGTGAAAAAATGCTCAATATCATTAGTCATCATGGAAATGCAAATCAAAACCTCAATGAAATACCACTTCCCATTAGGAAAGCAATAATAAAAAGACAGGTAATAGAAACTGTTAGCTAGAATCTGGAGAAACTGGACATCTCACACATTGCTGGTAGAAATGTAAAATGGTGTAGCAACTTTGGGAAATAATCTGGCAATTCCTCAAATGATTAAATATAGTGATTAAGTACGACTCAGCAACTCCACTCTTAGGTAAAATCCCAAAAGAAATGAAAACATAGTCCACACAAAAACCTCTACGTAGCAGTTTGTAGCAGAATTATTTATAGTGGCCAAAAAAGTAGGAACAACATAAATGTCCATCAAAGGATGACAGGATAAGTGAAACGTCATATATCTACAAAATGGAATATTATTTGGCAATAAAATTATTTCCAAAGATATTATTTGGCAATAATAATACATATCATAGCTATAGCACGGATGAATCCTGACAACATTACGTTAAATGAAAAAAGCCACACAAAATATCACATATTTTCTGATTCCATACATAAGAAAAGTCTGTCGCAGATGAATCTAAACAAAGAGAAGGAATGGTGGTTTCCAGAGGCTGGAGAGCCTAGGGAATGAATGAAAAGTGTTTTAATGAGAATGAGGCTTTTTACCAGACGATGAAAATTTTCCAGCATTTGATAGTGGTGATGGCAGCATAACTTTGTGAATATATTAAAAGTCTCCGAACTATAGATAGATACTTCACAAATGTCAATTTTATGGTATGTGATTTTATCTTAATAAAGTTGTAATTATTTAAGAAAAACAACACCGGGGGTTGCAATGAGGCACAAATCACGGCTGTAGCACTCAGCTCTGTACTTGCAGTGGCTGTAGTCTCTGGGCCACCCACTCATGGTAAGAAAAAAAAGCAAGTCAGTTTCACATAAGAATGTCTCCGATGAAGCATGAAAGTTATCATTTTTATTAAATATGAACCCTGAGTACACATAAATTTTAATTATCTGTTCAACAAAATGGGAAGTATGCATAAAGTACTTCTCCCAAATAGTGAAGTGTGACAGTTGTCTCTGGGAAATGTATCCTTGAGATGGTTTGAGCCGCATGCAAGCTGACCCCGTCGCTTTTTCATGGAACGCAATTTTTGTTTTAAAAAAAGGTTGACAAACGGTGGTGTTTCAGATTTGGGTATTTGGCAGATGTTTTCTCAAAAATTAATGAAGGGAGTGGAGGCACCCGGGTGGGTCAGTCCCTTGAGCGTCCGACTTCCGCTCAGGTCGTGATCTCACGGTTTGTGAGAGGTTTGTGAGATCGAGCCCCTCGTCAGGCTCTGTGCTGACAGCTCAGAGCCTGGAGCCTGTTTGGGATTCTGTGTCTCCCTCTCTCTGCCCCTTCCCTGTGTGCTCTCTCTCTCTCTCTCTCTCTCAAAAATAAATAAACATTAAAAAAAATACTTAATGAAGTGAGCCTATCACTTCAAGGAAAACAGTGGGCAGTATTTGTTGTCAGTGATGGGACTGGAGATTTCATGCAAAAATAAGAATTTTGGGGAAGTTGCATCCTCCTCTGTGAGCTTAATGGCTTACTAAGAAAACCTTTCTGATGAGGTTGGTAGTGCTAATGAATGTGATTTTTTGGATTTTGTATAATGAATGTATTATTGGAAATTTCGCATTGATTGTTGAACCAATATTCTTCAAAAGACCACTTCAAGGTGTTGTAAGATCTTGCATTCATAAAAGATCCATTCAAAATACAAGAAAGATAAATGTATTTTAATGTAACAGAGTATAAAACATGGTTTCAGATTTCACATTACAACTAACCTTGGAGAAACTACCCTTTGTCAATTTTAGTAAGGTATCAAAAAAAGAACACAATTATCTGGAAAGACTATTAAAATGCCCCTCCATTTTCCAATGATATATCTATGTGTGGCCAGATTTTATTCATATGCTTCAACTAAAATGACATATTTTCAATAGATTAAATGAAGATAAAGATTGGAGATACCACCTTTAAGCCAGATATTAAAGATATCTGCAGAAATGTAAATATTGTCACTCTTCTATTTTTTTGAGATATATTTATGTTTGCAAAAATATGTTGTTTCTGGTAACGTGTACGGATTCATCATGTCTTTTTCCAGTTAATTAATAAGTAAAAGCATTTTAAATGATCTAGTTTAATTTCCAGTAATTACACTAAATCTCGATAGATATAATCCACATTACAAGACTCTTTGGAGTTCCTGATAATTTTTAGGAGTCTAAAAGGCTCTGAATACCCCAAAGTTTGAGAACATACTGCCTTAAATAATATAGATTGTATATGGAGTTAAAACAAGGAAAAATTTTAGTATAACTGGACACTTTATTTTTTATTTATTTATTTATTTATTTATTTAACGTTTATTTATTTTTGAGATGGAGAGAGACAGAGCATGAACAGGAGAGGGGCAGAGAGAGAGGGAGACACAGAATCTGAAACAGGCTCCAGGCTCTGCGCTGTCAGCACAGAGCCTGACGCGGGGCTCGAACTCACGGACCGTGAGATCATGACATGAGCCGAAGTCTGACGCTTAACTGACTGAGCCACCCAGGCGCCCCATAACTGGACACTTTAAACATCATAAAAAGATGAGTATGTTTTAGAATAAAACAAAGCTTGGATTATAAACACTACTTCTTCGTGTTTATAATATACCAGGTACTATCTTAAGAGTTTTGCTAGTATTAACTCATTGAATCCTCTGCATAATTTTATGGAGTAGGTACCATTATTATCCTCTTTTTTACATATGAGAATATTAAGTCACTGAAAGGTTAAGTTGCTCAAAGTTGCAAAGCTAGTATCAGAGGAATACTTGATACCTCTAATCAGTTTGGCTTCAAAATTTTTGCCGTCTTATTTCTTTAAAGAAATTTTTTGAGTGCTTATTTATTTTTGAGAGAGAGAGAGAGAGAGAACGAGCATGAGTGGGGGAGGGGCAGAAAGAGAGGGAGACACAGATTCCAAGGCAGGCTCCAGGCTCCTAGCTGTCAGCACAGAGCCTGACGCGGGGCTCAAACTCGCAAGCCCTGAGATCATGACCTGAGCTGAAGTCGAATGCTCAACCGACTGAGCCACCCAGGCACCCCTTGCTGTCCTATTTCTAAGTGGCGAGATGTGGCTACCAGAATGCTCGCCACACTGGCAGGAGCTGTAGGACACAGCTACTGCTTTCTATGTGTGAGTCTGCTCTCTGAGCAGACCCATTCTAGGCATCTGCCACACTTTATCTCCTTAATCTGCAAACTATTTTGCAAAACTGATATTCTACTTTTTAATCTTGAAAATGAGAAAGTTGATACTTAGATTCAGTAGCTTGCTCAGAGTAGCAGCTATTTAGGTACCAGATGACCTAGTTGAGGGTTCAGTATTCTGTTTAATTTCAAAACCCTATCTTTCAAGCATTTTCCTTTATAACTGTAAAGATAGCTGTTTCCTATATTCTACGAGAAAATAGCTTAAAATAAGTTATATCTCAAAACATTGATATTTTTTTTTTAATTTTTTTTTTCAACGTTTTTATTTATTTTTGGGACAGAGAGAGACAGAGCATGAACGGGGGAGGGGCAGAGAGAGAGGGAGACACAGAATCGGAAACAGGCTCCAGGCTCTGAGCCATCAGCCCAGAGCCTGACGCGGGGCTCGAACCCACGGACCGCGAGATCGTGACCTGGCTGAAGTCGGACGCTTAACCGACTGCGCCACCCAGGCGCCCCCAAAACATTGATATTTTAAACATCTCTCAATTACCAGGAAAACCACTATGATTATACATAAATGAACTTCGAGGAATGTGAAATAAAATGAATATCTATCTATCATCTATCTACCTACCTATCTACCTACCTCCATAAAAAAAAAAAGAAAGAAACTTATAAGAAATAGATATATTTGGCAAAATTTAGAATTAAGACTTCTATAGATTGTATAGTAGATAATTAAAACTGGAAACATAAAAATATGAACTTCCAGAATATCAATAATAGATACCATTTATTTACTGTTACGTGCCAGATAATGCATATTTCCCACATATTATCTCCTTTAATTCCTCCAAACACTCTATAAAGAACATGTTATTAACCTTATTTTACAGATGATAAATTGAGGATCAGAGACACCCAAACAACTTACTAAACCATGTAGATAAATAGTGGCAGAATCATGAAACACAAATTTGACTGATAGAAAAAAACCCTAATTATTCTGTTACAGAAAATATAAAATAAAGGAACTATTTTATCTTTCTGAGTTTTGAAATTCTCTAGTTCTATTTTCTGACCTCTTTGAACGCTTAGTCTGATTTACCAATAGTGTTAATAATATTGATTCATCCTGTGTTATTGAAATATGGGTGGAGACAAAACCCCAAATCTCCTGGAAAGATTTTAGAGTTATAAACTGACTTTTAGAATTATAATTTTTGGGCTTACCATTAACTTTTTCCTTCTCAAAATAAGCTAAAGAGAATTTTAAGTTTTATAGTTAATTGTTAACTTTCATCTTGTTTCTATAAACTGGACACTTAACGCGAAATACTCTCTCGGTTTTTTTACTCTCCTCTCTCTCCTGTTTTTCTGATTGTACTGCATTTATTCGGCCTCAGTTTTAGTGATATTTCCAATTCCATAAGAATATCATTAAAAAAATTTTCAATTACCCTAGCACAGGCAAAAAATAAGTAACATAAACACTAATTTCTATGTACTGGTTCATTTTGGGGGTACCCTTCACGAAAATAGTACATTAAATCATTCCAAAGTTGTCTTCTTTTATTTTCTAGTTTTGCACCATCATTTATAATATCCAATTTTCCTTTGTATGCAGGCCTCTGTTTGTGTCTGTTCTAACTTAATTTTTGACCAGGTTTCATTGCCATTTCAGTATCATTTGCACATTAGAAGACATTGGACATACTGAGGCCAACCTTCATTACCAATAAATCAGAGTTTCTCATTAAGAGCTAATGAGCTCTTATATTGTCCCTCTGATTATTACCCTTGTTCCATTTGAAAAAGAAAACATTTCATCTTTTTTATTCTCTTTCCCAATCCTACCTTTCAGGGCCTGAGCGTTTTTAAGGAACAGAAGCGAGATGAGCCTACACGGCTTCAACCTTGCTTCTTTTTACTCTCTGGTGAGAGAAAGAGGCCATTGTTACATTTCAGATTAATAAGAGTGTTGTTTAGAGATTTAGGCATAAGATTGAACCCCTGCTCTGACATTTATTGCCCAGATGATACTGCATATTTTATTAAGCCTAGCTATGCCTCAGTTTCCTCATCCCCCATGATAATCCTGCACTGTTGGTTTATAATCAGAATTAAATTAGATCATAACTGCAAAGCATTCAGTACACGGCCTGGCACACAGCAAGTGTTCAGTGCATGGTTGTTATGACTGAAGGAATTCATAGAGTCCCCCAGAAAATTTGTGTCATCACTTCTTGTAAATTTTTTTCTCTCTTATCTGCTGTCAAGCAAGAGCCTTCTTTATGAATGGAGAAGAAAAAATAAGATATTCTTCTAATTATGAAAAGATTGATCTCTGCCTTTTTGGGGGGAGTGGAGGGAGACATAGTGAGAGACAGCAGTGAATTTAAAATTTAAGAAATGAGAAACTTGATAATATTTCATGAAAGTAATCATGAAAAATGAAATAGACAGACATGTTAATACACTCTTTCCAACTATGGAATTGGGTAGTGGGGAAGGAAGCAACCTCATTAATTAATCAATAGATGCATTAAACAAGTATATAAATCAATTAAATAGCAATCTATAGTAATATCCTCAAAAAGATAAGAGAAAATAATGGACTCATTTAAAAAAAAACATAATGTTATTTTTTACAAAAAGGATATTCAGAAAATCAGCAGAGGCTTTTGAAAATTATTGATAGAAAAAAACGTTAAAGAGATGAAAAAGCAGTGTTAACATACCAAAAAAACCAAACAAGCAAACAAACAAGAGAACAGAAAAAAAAAACCAAACAATTTAAAAGACAATTAGAAGGCCTGTAGCTAAAGTTAAGAAAATGTCTTAGAAAGTTGAGGAAAAGCAAAAACAAGATAATCAGAGAGTAATTTTATGAATCCCATTGTCTAACGAATCTAGAATTCCAGAAAGAAAGAACAGAAAAAAATGGCAAAGAATTGTCAAAAATTGTCAAAAAAATACTAAGAAAAAATGTCCCAGAAATGAAGAGCTCAAGTTTCCAGAATATCCCTAACAATTAGTCTTTTAGATGAATGAAAATTGCTGAGGCATCAGCCAGTTATCCTAGTGCCTCCATTTTCCAAGTCCCAAAATTGTATTGTTAATGTCACATCTTTGATCATTTCTTCTGCTCTTGTAGTAGGCTTTCATATGTGCGTGAGATAATATTTGTATTTATTCCTTCGTATGTAATTGGAATTCTACTATCATTAAAAAGAAAAGAAAAAAAAGCCCTCCATAGCTGAATATCATAGAGCTCAATCCATGGTAAGAACTCATTATATGCTTGCTGAATAAACATATAATTTGGAGTATGAACAGGAATATCGGAATCAGACCATACTATGTGCTTTGTCCACTTCTACAAACTTACCCAATTGCTTGCATGAATTTGGGCATGTTGCTTCATACTTCTGAGCCTTAATCTCATCTGCTAGATGGTATTAATAATAGATTAGTGAGAGATTATTTGAATATAAATGCAGTACTATTCATAAATTACCTACATAGTGCCTAGAACCTGCTAGGAAGTTAATAACCTCTTCCTCCTCACTTCCTTTGGACTCAGTAACAGCATCACGATGCATATGGACAAGCCCTTGATGAATTTTGTCTCAGTATTTATTTCAAAGCCTGCTTCAAATTTAGCTATTTCTAAGTGCAACCTTTTCATGGAACTCTAAAAATCTTGTCGATATATAAACCAAGACTTTTATTGAGAAAAAGACCTGCTAAATCCACAAAGGTCACATAAAATTGTTCAGTGATAAATTTCACCTATTAAGAAATTATAAAAATATATGATAGATGTATTTTCAAGTGTGTACCAGTTAAATTCTGAGGATTTAACTGCTTTATCCCCATTTTAAATAAGACTGTATTGTGAACTATTTTCTGAAGTATAATTGCTTGTTTTTGTAGTTTCTCCAAGCAGGCATTAGTCAGCACATTAGAATATAAAATAACTTTAAATATCTAGAATGTGCAAATTTTGGTGGTAGCAAGATGTATGAAATATAAAAATGAGGTGTTTTGTAATATATTTTGGTCAAAAATTTTTACTTGTCCTTTTAACTAGTAGATAATTCATTACTTACATAAAAGGACAGGGTTAGACACAGATTTTTTATTTATTCAAATTAAAAATAAGTTAAGATTTAGGGTCAAGATCCAGCTGGGGAAGAGTTACAATACTAGATGAATGATGGCCTCTCTTTTGTGCTGAGAAAAGGGAGGAACTTTCAACTTTGATTCTCTTGAGTTAAATTCATAATTTATAAAATAACACAGGAACAATCACAGAATAACTTATCATTAGAACTACTGACTTCCTTTCTTTTTTTTTTTAAATTTTTTTTTCAACGTTTTTTATTTATTTTTGGGACAGAGAGAGACAGAGCATGAACGGGGGAGGGGCAGAGAGAGAGGGAGACACAGAATCGGAAACAGGCTCCAGGCTCTGAGCCATCAGCCCAGAGCCCAACGCGGGGCTCGAACTCACGGACCGCGAGATCGTGACCTGGCTGAAGTCGGACGCTTAACCGACTGCGCCACCCAGGCGCCCCCTGACTTCCTTTCAATAGCCCAGCCTATTCTATTTATTTCCTTGAGAGTGCTGAAAACTAACCAAAAACCCACCTTTTTTTGTGCACTCTTCCTCAATCAAGAAACATTGGGGTTTCCCCCAGTCAGTAAGTTGTTTTAGTAAATATGGACTCTGAGAAGACTTTTGCAACCAGCTTTAACAAGTAAGTACTGGTTTAGACTTTTAATCATGACTAAAATAAAGACACAAAAAGCACTAATTATATTCTGGTTACTCGGCTATGTATACTTCATTGTGTTCTAAATCCTAGAACATTTCCTTTATCACAAGGAGAAATAAGTCTGCAAGCTCATTCTAATATTCAGATCAACTCTAATAAGGAACAAACAGCCCGCAACTGGAAACAGGAGATTGTAGCTCTGATAAATAGCTTTGCGTAACTGTAATTAACCAGTTAATTTAGCTACAATGATTTTTAAAAAGGTTTCTCTCATACATAAAAAATAAAATAATAACCAATTTGTCCTTACTTTACAAAGGTTTACACTTGATGACGAATACAATCAGTTGAAATTTCCCTTCACAGTAGGGAGAGTGTTCACTGAGCAGAAAGGTAAAGGAACGTCATCTGGGCACACATTTGCTAAAAGTATATAATTCTACTTATGTGGTATGAAACACCTGCATTTTTGTATTCTGCTTGAATAGCGTGTGGAAATTGCAGGAAGATGTAAATGCTTGAGTTAGGACTATGTCCAGAACTAGCCTAAGGAATAAGATAAAAAGGCTATTTATATGAAATTGTCTTTATTACTGAAACATCTAAAATGTTCAGACTGTCGGCTCAACACTTTGACTAAGCACTACCCTTGTTTCTCTTCATCTTTTTATTTTTGCTTATTTATTTTGTTAAAAAAATTTTGGAGCGTCTGGGTGGCTCAGTGGGTTAAGCGTCCGACTTTGTCTCAGGTCATGATCATATGGTTCCTGAGTTCGAGCCCCACATCGGGCTCTGTGCTGATAGCTCAGAGCCTGAAGCTTGCTTTGGGTTCTGTGTCTCCTTTCTCTGCCGTTCCTCCCCTCATGCTCTCTCTCTCTCTCTCTCAAAAATAAATAAACATTAATTGTTTTTAAATTTTTAATGTTTATTTCTAAGAGAGAGAGACACACACACACACACACAGTGTGGGAGTGGGGCAGAGAGAGAGGGAGACACAGAATCTGAAGCAGGCTCCAGGCTCTGATACTGTCAGTGCAGAGCCCTACGTGGGGCTTGAACCAATGAACTGTGAAATCATGACCTGAGCAAAAGTGGATCACTTAACCAACTGAACCACCCAGGCGCTCCTCTCCTCCCTATTTTTTTTTAAAGTTGTATTTATTTATTTTGAAAGATAGCGTGAACAGAGGAGGGTCAGAGAGAGAGAGAATCCCAAGCAGGCTCCTTGTTGTCAGCAAAGAGCCTGATGTGGGGCTCGAACTCATGAACCATGAAATCATGACCTGAGCCAAAACCAAGAGTCGGATGCTTAAACCAACTGAGTCACCCAGGTGCCCCCTCCGCATCTTTTTCAATGCAAACGGCTATTTTTACAGACATCTTGATGAGTGGTAAGTAGTTTATCAAATCATCAGTTTAAAAAAGGAATGGCGGCAAATAGTACAGTCTTCAGACACATGAGCTATGAATACAGAGATGCAAAATGGGACAAATGAAAGACAATAAAATAAGCATGAATGGACAAAGAAGATGGGATTGAGAGGTCACCTGTTTCATGATTTTTGCTTAGACTCCTCCTGGAAAGTAACACCCTTCTGTTGCTGGAAAAATGAAATTCTTGAAGTGTTTCTAGCTGGCTCTGCATTCTTCCAGTCCTGACTTGTAGACAGAAAACACATGTCTTTTGGAATGCATGAATAAAGCAAGTGACAGTCCTGTTAAGGAACTTCATTGTGGGGATTAGCAGCCTGTGCCAGTGAGCAGTCTGTATCAAGGGAGCAAGCCACCGTTACGCAGGTTCCACAAATCTGTTTTATGTGTCTTATTACAAATCTGGCTTGGCCTGAGGAATAACAATGACAATAGTTGTGGTAACGTATCAGCGGCCGTGTGCTTTTAATATACATTAAATATTAATTACCTCGATTACATGAATATACATTATCTCATTTAATACTTACAGCAGCGAGAATTAACATGTGTCCATCTCATTTAATACTTGATGCAACTCTATGGGTAGATACCATCTCCCTTCCCTTTTTTAACAGACAAGGAAACGAAGCCTAAACAAGTAATAATACTTGCCCAAAGTTACACAGCTGGTGAATGGACATGTCAGTGTTAAAGCCCGGCTGTGTCTGTTTCAAGATCCTGAGATTGTGCCAGCCTTAGTCTATGTACACAGTTATTTTCTGGAAGAAAACTATGACAATGCAAAATACTCATGCTATTATCATTACTTTGAGAAGAATGTTTTGACAGTGAAAGAAGGCTATGACATATTAGCATAGATTTCCAAAAGAGTGCGTCGAGTCTTTTCTGAAAATGTTAGAAAATAGGCAGGGTGATCAATATTAATTATAGTAGCTAACGTTGATGAATATCAATTATGTTCCAGACACTGTGCAAGACATTTTTACATACGACAACCATGTGAGGTAGATGATTTTATTTCCATTTCATCAATTAAGAAACTGACGCAGCCAAGTCAAATCCTTATTCGATAAAAGACGAATCCAGAATTTAAACTTGAATTATTTTGAAATGAAAGTCACCCTTTTTCCATCATGCCACAGAACCACCAAAAGGCATAGGCTATTCAAAATCACCTGTGCAGGATATCTTGGAAGAAAACTTGAATTAATCAGAGCTTCAAATTATTCTTGGATAGGAAGACTCGATATTGTAAGGATGCCAATTCTCCCTAAATTAAGCTCTAAATTTAATGAAATTGCAATCAATATTCCAACTGGAGGGCAGAAATAGGTCAAAGGGGTGATAGCTATAGGGGAACAGTTTTCAGCTCTGTATAAGAAAGCATCTTCTAGGAGTTAGAATTATCCAGAAATGGAGCAGAATGTGAAATCGTCAACCTTCTGTCACCATAAGAATTCCAATGGAGGATAAATTGACCACCTGTTGCGAGATGCTCATACAGCATTAGAGAGCTATCATTTCCTGAGCGTTCGTCTCCTAGGCTATGAACTATCCAGTTTCATCTTTTATCTCATTCGATTTTCATACTCCCCTTATTTTTTTGGCATACAATATGGTACTGTGGTTAAGAGTACAGAGTGTATCATCACATGGACCTGGGCTTGATTCTCAAGTCTGTCCCTTACTGGTTGCAAAATTCTGAGAAGCATCTCTAACTCCCTGGTTACCAGTTTCTTAATCTGCACAACATGGATAGTAAGACCAACCTCACTATATTCTTATAGGATTAAATATAAGAATATTGGAAGAGCATTAGCACATCATTGGCCACACATTAAGTTTTAGCAAGCGGGGGTTATTATTATTGATAGGGAGAAACTGAAACTCAGGTTAAGTAACGAGCAAATAATTCAATTGAACGAAGTAATCTTTAATACTCCAATTTTAAGATATATGAAGTTGTGGGATTATAACTAATTCTTCCCAATCTTACAATTTAACTAAAACCTGATATAAAGAAATTAGAAAAATGTTACATAAAATCCAAGTACTATCTAACCAAACATTCTTAGCTACATTTAATGGTACATGTTCCAGTGAACTCATTTAGCGTTTTAAAATCTATGAAAAGAAAAGTAACACAAAGTAAGGAATTTAAAACAAGGCAACTCATCAGGCTATTGACCATTTTAAGATCTAAGTTTCCTATGGGAAGAAAGAAATATATATTTTTAAGTTTGGAGGAAATAATTTTTAAAACATCAATGCTTCTGTTATGGATTAAGGGAGTTGCTATTTCTCCTTTGACTTTCGGTAGGATGAATAGAAATCTCAGAAGCCCTTATAAATGTGGACCAGGAGACAAATTACTATCTCTCCACTGGAAATGCTTCTGAACCAGAGCCACTAGAAGAAGGTAGATAAATGTAGTCTGAAGAGATTGGCTTTAGTCATATTGTAAGACAAGTAATATTCAATATTTTATAACCAAGTTAGTGGCAGACCTTTCTAGGATCTTAATGTTTAGTGAGCATTATTAAACTTTCATTTCCTGTGTGTTTTCTCCATTGAGCTTGGATATATGTATGCTTTATTTAACATGGATTGAAAATGATATATAACCTGAGAGACTGGTAAGCTGAGTCACAGAGGGTGATATAAACTGTCTTTATCCATAAGAAGGAAATAAAGGAAAGGTATTAACGGTTAAATTGCCTGAAGGGGAGTTATGACTGGAAGACCAGACGGTGACAATCTTCCTGGCATAGACAATTTTCTGGGAAAAGTTAAACAAAGAACAGGCATGAAGACAGAGGCCAAATGCAAGTGCAAGTAAAATTTTGACGAGTATGAAGGATGAAATCAGACAGTCATCAGTAGCCTATGACTAGCATTACATACCCAAATAGAAGATTTTCCAAATTACAGAAGGTATAGCAGTGATTTACCAACAGCTACTTCCTTAAAAAATTTTTTATTGAGGTATAATTGGCATACAATGAACTACATACATTTAAAGTGTAAAATTTGATAAGCTTTGACATGTGTATACTCACATGAAGCCATCTCCCCAATCAAGACAAGGGAACATGATGACCTCTGAAGGTTTCCTCCTGACCCTTTGTAATTCCGTCCCTCTCTTCCCCACCTCTACTGCCCCCCAAACTGTCCTTAACAAACCAATGATCTGATTTCTGCTGTTATAGATTGGTTTGTATTTTCTAAAGTTTTATATAAACAGAATCATACAGTATAAACTCTTAGCAGTCTGGCTTCTTTCACTCAGCATAATTATTTTGACAGTGAAACATGTTGCATATATCGATAGATCTTTCTTGTTTACTGTAGAGTAGTGTTCTAGTGTTTGAATATACCACAATTATTTTATCCATTCACCTATTGATGGACATTTTTTTTTTCAGTTTAAGCCATCCCAGAAAAAGGTTTGGATGCATGTGGATGCATGTTTTTGTATGGGCATACACTTTCCCAGTCTCTAGGATCCAAAACTAAGAGTGGAACGTCCCAGTCTTAATGGGGTAATAGGTATATGTTTGTTTTCTTTAAGAAACTGCCAACCTATTTTCAAAGTGGTTGTACCACAAGTGAGAGTTCCAGTTGCTCTACATCTTGACAACCCTTGATATGGTCAGGTTTTTAAAATTTAGCTATTTTCACTAGCGTACGGAGGCTTATCATTGTAGTTTTTAATTTGCATTTCCTTAATGACTGATGACATTGAGCGACTGTTTCATGTTTTATTTGCTATCGATGTATCTTCCTTGGCGAAACATCTTTTCAAATATTTTGCCTACTTTTAAAATTAGGTAGTGTGTTTAGTTATTAGTATTATTCAGTTAGATATATTATTGAATTTTGAGAGATCTTTATTTTAGATATGAGTCCTTGGTCATGTACATAATTTGCCACTCTTTTCTTTCAGTTTGTGGTTTCTCTGTGGTTCCATTCTCTTTTTTTTTTTTAATTTTGTTTTTTAACATTTATTTATTTTTGAGACACAGAGAGACAGAGAATGAACAGGGGAGGGGCAGAGAGAGAGGGAGACACAGAATCTGAAACAGGCTCCAGGCTCTGAGCTGTCAGCACAGAGCCCGGCACGGGGCTCGAACTCGCGGCCCGTGAGATCATGACCTGAGCCGAAGTCAGACGCTTAACCAACCAAGCCACCCAGGCGCCCCTGTGGTTCCATTCTCTTAATATCTTCAAAAATAAGATGCTAAATTTTAATGTGTTTAAAAATTTTAGTGAATGAATTTTAAAATTAAAAAAATTCTTAAAGTTTAATAAAGTCTAATTTTTCAACATTTTCAGGTATCGACTTTGTTTTTGGTGTCATTTTAAGGCATCTTTGGCTAACTCTAAAGCCACAAGATTTATTCCTATGTTGTCTTTTAAATCTTTGTCATTTTAGATTTTACAGTTAGATCTGTGTAGAGTTAATTTTTATATATTTTGTGAAATATAGGTTGAAATTATTTTTCTAAACATGGATATGCAATTTTTCTAGCACTGGTTTTGGAAAAGACTATGGCTTTTCTACTGATTTATTTTTGAACTATTGTCAAAATTCAGTTCTCCATGTATGTATTAGTATATTTCTGGACACTTTATGCTATTCCACTGACCAATATCTCTGTTTATGCCAATATACACTATCAAGACATTATCTTGGTTAATAGCTTTATATTATGTCTTGACATTAGATAGTACAGTCCAACAACTTTTGTTGGATCAAACATCTTCAATCAGATTTATTGCTATTTCATATTTTTGATGCTTTGGTTAATGACATTGCGTTTGTAAAATTTTGATTTCCATTGATTCTTTGCTAGTATATAGAGATGTAATTTTATTTTTGCTTTTACATTCTGTAATCTTACTAAACTCACTCAATAGTTCTCCTACTTTGTTTTCATTTTTAGTTTCAATGAATTATCTACCCAGATGATTCTGTTGCCTAAAGAAAATTTTATTTCTTTCACCCCAATCTGGAAGCCTATAATTCATTTTTCTTGCTTGATATCACTGGATAGACTCAAGTAAAATGTTGGAGAACATTCTTGTCTGTTCCTTATCTTAAAGAAAAGCATTCAGTCTTTCTATATTAAGTATACTATTACCTGTAGGTTTTTCTCTTCTAAACTTAGATTGTTAAAAGATTGTATCAGAAATGAATGTCAGATTTTAAGTCAGATGTGTTTTCCATATTTATTAAGATGGTCATACAATATTTGTTTTACTTTGTTTTGTTTGTTTTTTAGTTTGTTAATATGATGGACTACATTGATTGATATTATAAAATGTACATTCTTGCAATAAATCTGATTTGGTTATGATATATTATCATGTTGATATATTGTTGGATTCCATTTGCTAAACTTTATTTTATTTAAAAAAAATTAATGTTTATTTATTTTTGAAAGAGAGAGAGACAGAGCGCAAGCAGGAGAGGGACAGAGAAACAGGGAGACACAGAATCCAAAGCAGGCTCCAGGTTCTGAGCTGTCAGCCCAGAGACCAATGCAGGGCTCGAACTCACAAGCCGGGAGATCGTGACCTGAGCTGAGGTCAAATATTTAACCCACTGAGTCACCCAGGCATTCCTCCATTTGCTAAATTTTAAAAGAACTTTTCCCTTTTGTATATGGTTCTGCATTGCATATATTGTAAATTAGTTTATAAGGTATGCTGATCTGGAATTTTCTTTTCTTTTGATGCGTTTGTCCTATAATGTTTTTGTATCAGGGTAATGATGGTCTTATAGCATGAGTTGTGCATATTCTTTTTTTTTTTTCTGGAATAGTTTGTGTAAAACTGGTATTATTTATTCCTTAACTATTCAGTAGAATTCACCAGCCATCAGGGCCTGGAGTTTGCTTTACAGGAAGTTTTTAACTACAAATACATTCCCTTTAATAGAGGCCAATTGATGTTATTTATTTCTTCTTGAATGAGTTTTAGAATTTATTTCATTCAAAAAATTTCTTCATTTTATCTAAGTTGTCAGATTTATTGGCATGAGATTTTTTTGGCAGGAGATTTTTAATGGTATTGCCTTATAGCCTTTTAATATATACAAAATACTTAGTCATATTATTTCTCTCAATTCTGGTATCAATAATTTGTGTTTTATCTTTTTTACTTCCTGATTGGTCTGATTAGTCTAGCTAGGGATTTGTCAATTTTGTTAATATTCTCAAAGAAATAACTTTTGTTCCCACTGGTTTTCTTTATGGTTTTTTGGTTTCTGTTCTCTCACTGATTTTCACTGAGACAGAGTTTCATTATTATTTTGTTATTTTCTTTTTATTTGTCCCATTTAGTCTTCCTTTTTTTCTCTTTTCTGCCTTTTGTGGGTTGGTATTCTTCCATTCTTTCTCCTTTGTTGGTTTTTTAACTATAACTCTTTGTTTATTTTAGCGATTGTCTTAGATTTTGTTATACTTCTTCAACTTACCACAGTTTTATTTTCAAAGGGTATTGTATCACTTCACATATAGGATAAAATCATTACTATAGTATACTTTAACTTCCTTCCTTTAATATTAATGTTTATATTTTTCTTTTTTTTAAGTTTATTTATTTAGAGAGAGACAGAGAGAGTGCAAGTAGGGGAGGGGCAGAGAGAGAGAGAGAGAGAGAGAGAATCTCAAGCAGGCCCCACACTGTCAGTGCAGAGCCGAACACCGGGCTCAATCTCATGAAACTCTGAGATCATGACTTGAGCCAAAATCAAGAGTCAGACTCTTAATGCCTGAGCTACCCAGGAGCTCCTATATATTTTTTGCATACATCTTACTATTACATATGCTACAAACTCTACACCACATTGTTATTGTTTTGTTTAAAAGGCCAATTATTATGTAAAGAAATATTAAGACTTTAACTATAATTATGAATATTTTTATTAAAAGATAATATAAAAATAATCTTAACATATTTACACAGTACTCCTTATTCCTTTGTGTAGATCCATATTTCTATATGGAGTAATTTTCTTTCTGACTGAAGACTTTTTTTAAACATTTCTTGTAGTGCATATCTTCTTGAGATGAATTCCTTCACCATCGTTCCTGAAAAAGTCTTTATTACATGTTCATTCTTGAAAGGTGTTTTTGCTAGATATAGGATACTAGGTTGACAATTTCTTTCACTGATTTAAAGACTATGCTCTTGCTTATGAAATATCTGATCTCATCCTCAACTTTTTCCTGGGTATATAATATGTCGTCTTTCCTGTGATTGCTGCAAGATTTTTCATTGGTACCAGTTTTGAGTGAGTTATTGTGTGCCTTAGTGTAATTTCTTTGTATAGCTTCTGCTTGGGATTTATTAAGGTCCTTCCATCTGAGATTATACAGTTTTCAGCGAGTTTCCAAATTTTTCCTCCATTATTTCTTGAATTTTTTTTTCCCATTTGTCACTCCTCTTGTTTAAGAGACTCCATTTTAAGCTACTTGAAATTAGACTCCATATTAAGCTCACTGACACTCTTTCCAGCTTTAGAACTTCTTTAAAAGTTTTCTCTGTTTAATTGTAAATAGTTTCTTTTTTTAATTCATTTCTTTTTTTTATTCAAATTCCAATTAGTTAACATACAGTGTAATGTTAGTTTTAGATGTACAGTACAGTGATTCAACACTTCCATACAACACCCAGTGCTCATTATGACAAATACATTATTACTAGATTTTTAAGATCACTTGCTTAAACAATGTGTATCCGCCATTAATCCTATCCGGTGTTTGTTTTTTTTTACCTTAGACATTGCAATTTTGATGTCTCAAAGTTTCACTTGTATCTTCTTAAAATGTTCCATTTCTTCTTAACCTTTTAAACATGAAGCACTGTCATAATAACTACTTTAATATTCTTGTGGAGAATTCAAACATCTGCATCAGTCTCAGGTCTATTTTTGATTTATTGCTTTTTCTTTCCATCATGGTCTTATTCTCCTTTTTGTGCCTGGTAATACTCTATTGGATGCTAAACATTGATGATTTCATCTATTTGGGTGTTGAATGTTTTTGTATATAATTACTCTTGGCCTTTGTTCTGCTGTGCAGTTTATTTACTTGAAAACTGATCAGTTTGCTTTTTATTATTTGTTAGGTGGGGCCAGAGCAGTGTGCAGTCAGAGGTTAATTATTCCCCCCTGGTGAGGTAAGATCTTTCTAAATTCTTAAACCAATTCTTCCTGAATTAGAAGGTGTTTCAGTCTGCTGGAGGGAGTAGGTACTAATTCCAGACCTATAGGTACTGTTTTACCTAAACTTTTTTCAGTTATTTCCCCCCTATCCTTAGGTAGTTTCCTCCCATGCATTTAACCATTCAGCATTCTGCTGGAAACTCAAAGGAGACAGTGTACAGATCTCCAAGAATTCTTCTGTGTACTTCTGTCTATTATTCTGTCCTACAAACTCTAACTGCTTTAGTCTCTCTCAACTTAAGGAGTCTTCTAGACTCCACCTAAGTTCTTTCTTTCTGTTCCAGGCCTGGAAATTTTTTCGAGGCAGCAAACTAGGGTAGTTTTATGGTTCACCTTTGTTTCCTGTCTCAGTGACCACTGTCCTTGGTGAAAACTATTGTTTTATATATTTGCCCAATTATTTTATTCAGATAAGAGGGTCCCTGTTATTCTGTGCTTGTCAGATATGGAAGTTATAACTGCTATTCAAAAAATGACTTAAAAATGCTATTTTCCAGGGAGTTCCAAATATCCCCTAATAATAACCATATAGTAACTAGAATTTCATATCTTATCAATTTAGATGTGTTAACAGTCAGAGCTAGGTGTGGTTAAATCAGATCTTCTGTTTATGATCTGTTCCTATAAATTCCTTAGACAATGTTAACTCGAATATTAGCTTGTCACAGACAAGGTGACAATGAAGTAATTCATATTAATTTTTAAGATGGAAGAATTGACTGGTTTGACTAAGCCACTGGTTCATTCCCTAACTGCCCATTGGCCATTTCAGTCTGGTTTATGTGACAAAAAAATGTAGAGCTCAGTGAAACCTGAAGAATGATCAAAAGTAGTATATTCATGGAAGCCCAAACAATTATTAGCCAGAATCATTCTTTTTGTTTCATTTTCTGAAGAAAACATAAAGTATTGTTTTTTGTTTGGTCTTTTTCCTAAAAGCTAAAAATCTACTTCAGGGTATATCTTTCACTGATCTCTTTATCTGCACTTTCTTTGTCAAACCCGGGATCACAACTGCCCATGTAAAATGCCCAGCATCCTAATTAGCCAGCAACTATTCCAAGGCTATTCCTTTCTGGATTACAACCTTCTTCATTTCTTATCCCCAGGATCTCTTTGGATTGCTTCTCACTCTGAGACATTATTTATTCCTTGATAATCTGCTTGAGTTTTTATTGGGTTATTCCCCAAAATGCTGTCTCCCTGAAAATACCCCATAGACTCTATGACCATCTTTCCCGCCTACAGACCTGAGTCAGCATTTCCAGACCAAGGTCAACTCCTGCAAGGATAAGGGTGAATGGAACATTGAATAAAGTTAAAATGTTGATATTGTCTATCTATCATTGAGAACTTCTATGTATTTTGTCATAAGCAAAGAGAAACAGATTAAAATAAAATTAATCTTTACAAACGTGCTAGTATGTACAGTTTCTCGAATCTAATTGGCTTCAGATTTTTTTTTTTTTGCAAGCAAAATAAACTATTGTCAGGGAGTCTATTCTCATTGCAAAGTAAAACATTTCACAATGCCTGTGTACCAGAAAACCTCTCCCAACTGCACTTGTTACTGATTTCATTTGACAAGTGGCTGCTTCTCGATAATTACTGTACAAACCATTACTTCCAAAATAAATTAAACTCTCATCACTTTATCCGGCTCTTCTACATTCATTAATAAGTATCTTGTAGAATAGGTGGTTGCACCTGCATTAGGAAGTGCAGAAGCTTATATGAAGAGATTGTACTTTTGTGTATCTTTTGTCTTTCAGAGCTATGTTTAGTTAATTTGCAATGAAAGTCTAGGGACTTTACTTGGGTAGGGACAGGGTGGAACCAAACCCAAAATTCAAAAAAAGCTTCCTAATTCATTTCTAATTATTTTTTAAAATAGTTGATGAAATAAATTTTTTTAAACGTTTATTTATTTTTGAGACAGAGAGAGACAGAGCATGAACAGGGGAGGGGCAGAGAGAGAGGGAGACACAGAATCTGAAACAGGCTCCGGGCTCTGAGCTGTCAGCACAGAGCCCGACGCGGGGCTCGAACTCACGGCCCGTGAGATCATGACCTGAGCCCGAGTCGGACGCTTAACCGACCAAGCCACCCAGGCGCCCCAATAGTTGATAAAATATATGTTACCCTTATAAGGCCAGTGTCAGCAGTTAAAGAACCAGTTTCTCTGTGATACATACAGTGCTTTACATTCCATTGATTTTCACTAAGTAGAAGATCTGCTTCTACCAGAGAGGCAGTCTATTCTTACATAGGGTAAAGGGGACTGAAATGTGGCAAAACTGGACAGACTTTTTTGTTTTGTTTTGTTTTTAAACCTCATCATAAGTCTTCTTTATGATAATTGATATTTGTGTAATTTCATTATCAGTAACACTACCGGAACATATCTTCAATTTCATTTTGCTTTAAAACATTTTCTGATGACTTTCTTTTGCTTTAAAACTTTTTCTGATGGTCTCAAACTGAGATGAACATTGCGCCTCAAACATCTAATGGTAATAGTGGCTTCTTTGAATGATAATGACCTTCTTTGGTCATGGCTTTTTATTGAGGGTAAAATATACATTTTTGACTGGTGATAATAATATACATTTCGTTTTTAGTATATGTGCTGCCGAAAAGAGCACAATAATGTATATTTATGACCATCAAATGAAAAATTTCAAGCCCTCTGTTTATCGTTCCCAAGTAATTATAACATTTGCTTGTTACTGTTCTCACATTGATCCATTTATTGACTCTTGGTATGATTGATCAATTAAGGCCTTCATTCAACAAACATTTACCGAGTACCAGAGGAGTACCTGATTTTGTGTCAGGTGCTATACTAAAGATGCCATTTTAGCTTCTATTCTGATTTCAAGGTATATGTGAAGTTAAAAGTGCAGTACCTTCAGACATTATTGTTGTAGGTATTCTGTTATTTCTCACTGCAATTAGCTCTCAAGAATTACAAATTTTGGTGGCAGCTCTTGATGTTGACTGGCTATATATTTTATAACAAATATTAGATGTGTTTCCAAAAACTTATGTGAAGACACTTTGTTTTTAGCGATGTCCCAAATTTTCTCACCTTATTCTGTAAATAACCTTGCCTCCAGAGATTTTAGAATTACTGCCATAAGGCCCCAAAGCAAACAATTATTCTCCAAGACAGTTCTGATATGAGATATAATGTCTCAAAAGATTCTCTGACAAATAGCCAAACCAACATGACAGTGGAAAATGAAGCACTTGTAGAAAAGCCTAGATTTTTCTTTCTTTTTTAAAAATGAAAGTGACTCTCTGCACAAAATTATTATTAGAAGGTAGGACATATACATTTTCTTGATAAAATAATTTGCAATAATTATTTGTGAGCCGCCAGAGCGCCCTGGGTTACTTCCTTTCCATCACCTTACATAAAGAGAATGTTCAGAGATACTTATTCACTTATTCATGGTCATCCTATAATTTATAGTACTAATGTCAAACCTTGAAAATTCTGACTCTCTAAGATGGTCAGATATTGGAAAATAATGTCAATACTTTTCAGTTTTCTTCTATGAATAACGGCAGTATGCATCCATTTTTATCTACAATTTTTATTTCTTTCTACATTCTTCATCTTTGGTCTCCTTTACTTAATTTCATTTCTAATACTCTGTTTTGAACCTAAGATAACTCCCATCTAATCTGTTTTCTGACACTTCCTGTCCATTTAATCTTACTGGTAACCGAAATAGAGTAACTTCTCCACTCAAAATACAAATGGCATACAGTTTCTATAATTCTCATTATATTCATTTGGGAAAGTGGATTATTGATATTTATTATGTTCCCCCCTTCCACTGTATGACATTACAGCCCATAAAATAAAAGAATACCTCTACTTCGGAGGTAAAAAGAGTAAACAGAGAGCTACAAGCCAGTCATTGAGAAATCAATCTAATTCAAATATGATTGTGAGACATAATTTGTGAGATAGCAAATTCTTTAAAGATAATTTGTAAGTCGTATTTATGTTGGTCAAATCAATTGGAGATGTAAGAGCAAAGAACAATAAATAAACTAAATCCTTTGCATTGGAAATAATTGATGCCACACTTACCAGTTTTGAAAATTCAGAGAAACTTTAGCTGTTAAGAGATTGAAAGGTATTTTAGTAGACAGTCTAGTTCAATGATTTGACAAGACAGATATTTTGAACTTCTTTAATGTTTAGAAGATTTATCCTTATTTCAAACTAAAAACATCCCTTTTTTAATGTCTTCTCGTAGGTCCGGGAACTTTCTTCTGAAGCAATGTGTCAGATTTGCCATATACTCGTCACTAAAATATATGAGGATAGGCATTATATTTCCCTGAATTTGTTTTCTTCACACTAAACTTCAGTTTCTTCAACAGGGTTAGTGATCATTTTCCAGACCCTTTTCCATCATGACAGTCTCTGCTGGGTGTGTTGAACTTGTCAGTTCCTTCTGAAAATGTGGTAGCCAGTTCTTCTATAATAGTGTAGCTATCAATGAATAGAGATAATTACATCTTATAATAAATACAAAATATATCTTTAAATTCACTTTAAAGGTTTGTTGTTGGCTTAATTAAATTTGTGGTAAATGAAATGAACACCACCACCACCACCCTTTTTTTTTTTTAACAAACTCAGTTTTCTCAGCTCTAAAATAAGGATGCTGAACAAATGATATAAAAGATCCTTTCTGATTCCAAATTTTTGGTATCAATTTGCTTGCAATCAATCGCCTTTGTTGTCTACACATTTCCTAACCAAAATCTCTGTCTCCAATCCAAATGACAATTAAAATGTAGAACAAAATAAGCCCATATGTGGTAAACTACTAGAGACATATTTTTAGAGTAAAGCCAATCTATTAATAAGTGATATGAGGTATAGTTCATCCAATCACTAAAACACCTATCATCCAATCCTCATGCCCTTAGAGTACTAAGTACATTAGTACATTCATTTGGAGTCATCAAGATGACACTATAAAGCAGATGATATTTCCATCACTTTAAAAATTAGGTAATTGAAACTAGAAACAGTTACCTTCTCAAATTACACAATGTATAAAGTGTAAAAATAGGGCTAAAATCTGGGTCTGTTATCACTACACAAAAATAAGACTTATTTTATCTATGGGTTCCATATTTAATAACCCCAAATAAAAATCAAAATAATAAACTGAATCTTCTCTGGTGCGTCTTGCTCTTAGGAATTTACCTTAGCTCCTCCTTTTTAAGGCCTTCCTAATCTTACTAATTTGGTCTGCTTCCTCTGATTCTCTATGACACGTTATTTTTGTACTGTATACAACAGATGTGTGTGCACTTGTCTAAACATCCCTACTGTAAAATATACCCCTCAAGGGAAGAGTCTATATTTTAATTATCATGATGTCCATAAAAAGATCTAACTCAGCTCTTGCACAAAACAGACATTTCATAAACATTTCTTGAAACGGATTGAACTGAATCAAATGAATTGAGCCCTACATTTATAAAGCCTTTAAGCTTTAAGTCTGAGTGATGCACTGAATTTTTAGAGGTGTCTTTAGGAGATTAAGGAGAAATTAATTTCTTAATTTGGGGGCATGAACAAAATATCAATCTCATAGTAACTCTAGGACATTGTTTGGATATCATTGTCAGTATATAATTTATTTCTTTGCATAAACATGTATTTATTAAGCAGACATTATTATTATTATCATTATTATTATTATGTTTTGCTAATCTGTCTTTTAAGTTTCTGAAAATATGAATGAACAATTTAACAGATCAACTTCTGGAAGCTTGGAACAATCTTTTCCCTAATCTAGTTATGCTTTACAGATCAAAGGGGACTACTGGGCACTTAAGGATTCATTTTGCATTAATTTCATTAATACCACCAAAAACATTTATTGAGCATCACATACACATCATGTATGGCACCACACACTTGTGCAATACACTATGAATAAGAATGAGTTCTTCCCCCCAGTCAAGTTGCTTCTAGTTTAGTGGGTATTATGCATTGAATGTTTGTGTCTTCCCTACCCCAAGTTTATATGTTGAAATCCTAACCCACAATGTAGTCCTTTAGGATGTAGGGTCTATGGCAGTAAATAGATCATGAGATTGGAGCCACCATGCATGGGATTTGTGCTTGCATAAGAAGAGACATGAGAGCTTGCTCTGGCTCTCTGTTCTCTTCCATGTGAGGATCCAATAAAAAGTTGACAAGCTACAGGTAGGAAGAAGGGCTCTCACCAGGCACCAAATTAGCCTGAACTTTGATCTTAGACTTGCCAGCTTCCAGAACTGGGAGAAATAAATTTTTCATTGATAGCAACTGAGTTTATGGTATGTTGTTACAGCAGCCTGAGCTGGTTAAGACGGTAGGAGAACTAGGGCACCTGGGTGGCTCAGTCAGTTGAGTGTCTGACTCTTGATTTCGACTCAGGTCACGATCTCATGATTCATGGGATCGAGCTCCACATCAGGCTCTGCACTGACAGATTGGAGCCTGCTTGGGATTCTCTCTCTCTCTCTCTCTCTCTCTCTCTCTCTCTGTGCCCCTCCCCACATTCTCTCTCCCCCCCCCTCTCAAAATAAATAAACTTAAAAAAAAAAGACAGTGGGGGAACCAGATGCAATAGCAACTGAGTGTTTATTAGCACAAAGAACATCTTCACCAACCTGGGGGATCAGAAAAATCTTTCTGAAGGATGACTTCTTAGCTATCCTAAGGTTCTATAGGAGTTAGTCAAGTTAGAAAAGGGAACCTTTTGGAAGAGGGAACAAGAGGAGCCAATGTTTGGTGGAATAATAAAGGTAAGAAATTAAAAGCTGATGAATCATGAAATGCCTCATGGAGTGCTTAAAACAGAGGCTAGAGAGGTGGGCCGAAGCCACATTAAAGGGGAAACCTACAGGTCAGGTGGAAAAACTTTGATGCTGTCCCTGGCATATGTCAAGCCGAAGAGTGCCATGTTTAGGTTTTCCAGTTAGTTGGGTTGCTGTGATGCCCCGTAAAGAGAAGATAAGGGCTTGAATTTGGGCAGCTAATGCGATGGTAGGGAGAAAGGTACAGATCGAAATAGAATAAACAAGACTTGGCAGGTAATTGACAAAGAGGAAACAGAGGTATATAAAAGAATTAAAGTTTGAATTTACAATAGCTTTTAGTTCACTTTTAGATAGGCTGAAAGAATCGGTCTTGGCTGGGAACACTGGCCAGGAATTGCAACACATTACGTGTACTTGAAACCAAAGGCTTTGAGAGCTTACCTAGAGGGACAGTGTAGGATTATCTGTGGACCAAGAGTGGGATCCTCAGGAATATCATCAACCAAAGGACAGTGTCAAGGAGAGAATTCCTCTAAAGAGACAGAGAAGGAAATGTCAGGCCTATAAAAGAACATTGATCAGAATGTGGTGTTATGGAAAACTAAGTGATAAGATGTTTCTAATGGTCACTAGCTAGACTCCAACACCTGACCTTTTCTGCTCACCTGCCTCTAGCCACCAACCTTTGTCTCATGTTTTTCCTTTAGCTCTTCCTTCCAGCTTATCTCTTAACTCAGGCAAAAGATGTGAGGGGCATAATATTCTGTGATGGAAACCCAAACTACTCCTCAAACAATAGTGGCTGCTTGGAACAAAGAACTCTGGAGGCCCAGACCACCCCACTCAGAGAAGTTCAAACTTAACTGACTCAAGCCTGTGCAGATGCACCATGGAGTGACCTATGGAGTAACTGACAGTTACCTTTATGTCATTATAACAATAAATGTCTGCCCCAGGAGGAGCACAAGCTTCACTTACATAATATGCAACGTATGTATAGACATGCTTGTATGTATGTAAAGTGCATGCACCACTGTATGCCCACCTCCCCGTACGATCACTAGGCTCTCCTCTCTAATTATTCATCCAACCCTCAATAAAAGGAACCCATCCACCTTGCTCAGAACGTTACAGCTTTGGAAGTTATTCCCTGTGATCTACTTATTCGCTGCAAGTAGAGTTTCCTTCTTCTGGCAACTCACCTCTCTCTGTGACTCACCGAGGAGCAAACTCACCTTGGTCTGGTTAGCACATGACTGAACGTTCAAGAGTATTAGATGTTTGTCGATGTTGTAGAAGAATAAGAATCAGAGGAGGAGGAGGAGGAGGGAAAGGGAAGGAAATAAAGGAGGAAAAATTACAGTTGGTGTTCATAAGTTTGATCTGTGCCAGGCTATTCTGTTAAGTGCTTTACATTTATTGTGTCACCCAGTCTTCCAGACAACTGTGTGAAACAAGGACTTTTATAGTTAGATTCCATGATACCACAAACTCTTATATAATATTATTGGCAGTTGCTTCTCAGACCCAGGAAATCCCAGTCAGTTAGCTGCTGTGGCTCAGCAGTCACTTTATAAACTTTGTAATAATATAAGCCTGAAGTTTACATGACTGAGTTTTTTGTTTTTTTTTTTAAATTTTTTTTTCAACGTTTATTTATTTTTGGGACAGAGAGAGACAGCATGAACCGGGGAGGGGCAGAGAGAGAGGGAGACACAGAATCGGAAACAGGCTCCAGGCTCTGAGCCATCAGCCCAGAGCCTGACGCGGGGCTCGAACTCGCGGACCGCGAGATCGTGACCTGGCTGAAGTCGGACGCTTAACCGACTGCGCCACCCAGGCGCCCCAAATGACTGAGTTTTTTGGATCTCACGTACAGAATTATGACAGGGTTTGCTGTATTATCCCCATTTTACAGATGGGAGGACTTTGGTTTCCGAGATTAGATGCTTTCACTTATCACAGTCATGAGAACACCAAGGGGGCATTATTTTCATGAGATTCTACTTCCATGATAAATTCGAAGTGTCAGCTCGACTGGGCCATAGGGTGCCCAGATGTTTGATGAAATATTCTGGGTGCATCTGTGAGGGTGTTTCTGGCTGTGGTCAACATTTTAATTGGTAGCCTAAGTGAAGCACATTGTCCTCCCCAAGGTGGGTAGGCCTCACCCAATCCATTGAAGGCCTGCATTGAACAAAATGGCTGCAGAAGGGCGAATTCACTCCCTGCCTGAGTGTCTTCAAGTTGGGACATTGGTCTTCCTGCCTTTGGGCTCAGACTCAGACTCAGACTGAAAATTACATCATTACTCTCCTGTTACTCAGGCCTTTTGACCCGAACTCAAACTATACCTTTAGCTTTGCTCAGTCTCCAGCCTGTAGCTCTTGGGACTTCTTAGCTTCTGCAATCATGTAAGCCAGTTCTTTATAATAAATCTTTCTCTCCACACACGCACACACACACACGCATGCACACACACACGCACATGCATATAGATGTATATTGAATCTGTTTCTCTAGAGAACCCTGCTTAATATACCCCCCCCACCTCCACTTACCAGCCAACTCTAAATTAGCCTACTAAAAGGCACATTGCTTGCTATTTAAATGCAGCTTCAAAAGCCCTTCTGCACAAAAATTCTGCAGTTGTCACTGGTCACAAGAATTGTGTTAATTAGCGTATAACAGTATCATGAACTTGAGAATACTTTATACTCCTTAAATACAGAATTAATTATTCTTTAAATATCCTACTTAATCTGATTCTGCTTCTAGTGCTGTGTATTCCCTAAATGAAAAATGGGAAAGTTTCTCTTTTTGATTCCTTTTAGATTTTGCACTGACAAATAGGGAAACTTCACAACATCAGCACTAGAATTCCCCAGAAACTCTGTATCAGTTCATCTTTACTCAGAGGCAGAAAAATGTGACCTATTTGCTAAGTCTATTGTTCATTTTCATACAGGTAGCACTAATTAACATTAAAAAAGCTCCACCTCCCTCCTTATAACCTTGATAAAAACTGGGTATTAAATTAACATAGCCAGGCTCAGCTTCAGGACAGAAATTATGCCGTCAATGCTCAAGATATGTTAACAGGGAAGATATGCTAAAGTTTCTGTAAACCATCCATCATTTGAAGTTAACAGTATATTGTTGAGTTTTTAGAAGGTAGCTTATAAATAAGCACATTAAGGAGATATTCACAAACCGAATTGCCCTTCATGAGATCACACAGTCACGTCTTACATATTATATGTCCCTCCATGTGCCAAAATACCTTGGTTGGAGATACCCTAAATAGAAAACCAATTTGGGGGGGGGTGGTCGGCTCTTGGCCATTTATCATATGATAATTTTTCCTTCAACATGAAGTGATGAGATAGATAAACTGACTGTGGAGTTTCTACAGTATAGTTCTTTGAGAACCTAACCTGAGGATTCATTACAAATGCACCAAAGGAAGGTAGATATACAAGAAATATTTTACAAAATGCATATATTTTAAATTTCAGTCAGGAGAAATTGCACATGCAAAATATTTAGTAGTAATTCTATTAAAGAATGAATGAAGCATGCTTCTTAGTGCTCTAAATAAGGGGGAAAGTTATAATTAGATGTCATCACTATCAATTTAATTAGGTTTTCAAAGAGGGGGTCAGTCCACCGCTCCTCTTGGAAGCAGACATCAGGTCATGCCATGAAACTTGGCCATGCCCGGAACTTTGATTGTGAGTGCTCCTACCAAGAAGGGAGATTTCAGCTGTCTAGTCTTTAGAAACAAAAGAAACTCCATCAAAGAGAAATCAGAAGAGCCATATCTGATTTTTATTTAAAATTATTTTCAGAAAAGATAAAAATAAAAAGGTCTGTTTAAAAACCACCTGAATGATTTCTAACACTTGGACTTCTGAATTTTTCATTTCATAACTTATAATGGGAATTCATAAATTTAGGTACAGAGAGTGAAATGTAGTGTCTGTTTGTTGATAAAGCTACCTGAAACACCATGACGATCAAACCAAGCTTTGCACAGTGACTTCTTTAGATTTGATTAATACAATTTTCTCTTGTGATTGAAAAAAAATAAAAAAAAAGAATGAAAGACAATGATCAGTGAGGCTTAACATCTATTGATACGTGGTTCAAGAAGCAGGTGCTCATATTATCTAAATATAAATCAAGAAATCATTTATTTTAAACTAATACTTAAAAGGAATACAAATTAGAGAATCTGAGATTTGTCTGCAAAACGTCCAAGATTTCATTTGGCATTTAGTGCAGCAATTAGATGGCTTTCAGTACTGTTAGGAAATTTCATCTACATCTGGAGAGATTTCTCTTTATTTTCAACCATCAGTTAGTTACCTATTATTTTAGTATCAAGAACCTGTTGTATAGCAGTTCCCCCTTTTCCGTGGGAGTTGCGTTCCGAGATCCCCAGTGGATGCCTGAAACCTCAGGACCAAACCCTCTATATGATGTTTTTCTATACATACCTACCCATTATAAAGATTATCTTATAAATGAAGCACAGTAAGATATTAACAACAATAACATAATAAAATAGTACAATTGTAACAATATACTCTAATATTGGATATACTCTAATCATGTGGATGTGCGCCCTCTCTTGAAATATCTATTGTGCTGTACTCCACCTTCTTCTTGTGATGACATGAGATGGTAAAATAGGTGATGAGATGAAGTGAAGTGATTGATGTAGGCACTGTGGCCTAACTTTAGGCTACTATTGGCTTTCTGATGGTACATCAGAAGGAAGATCACTTGCCCCCACAGTAGACTACATGTAACCCAAACATGGAAAGTTAGACCACAGATAGGGGAGAGATACTGCGTTCAATAAATTCAGACTGAAGTGGATCGTTGTCTTCGTTTGGTTCACTTTGGTTCAACAAGTCTTGATTGAGCATCAACTATGCTGTAGGATCTGTGCTAGGAGCAGAGGCATCGAGCCATCACCCAGGCTTTCCTCAGCTCAGCGCAAGAGAGACAGACCTGTGTTCAGCCATCATGAATGTGCAATTAAAAAAAATACTCTGGGAACAGAGAGGGAATGGATGTCTCTGCTTCTGTCTGACCTGGGTTTAAAATAATGAGTTAGAGTCACCAACTGCTTTGCACACTCTTTTCCCACCAGCCTTCCTCCTGTCCATTCTCTTCACTGTCGGGTTGCATTTTATGAATACGTTTCAGATTATGCACTTCCCCTCCTTTCACCCTCCCACTGGCTAATGGCTTTCCCATTGCACTTAGAATAAGGTCCAGTGTCTTCTCCATGGGCAACACGTCCCTCCATAATCTGGCTGTGGCCAATCTCACCTCGCTCCGTGCTCTGCTCCAACCAGGCTAGACTTCCTGCTCTTCACACTTGAAACCCAAACCCACAGCAGGCGCTGACATCTGCTGTTCCCACTGCATGGAAACCCTTCACCCATATCTTTTAATAGGTGATTTCTTCTCATTCGTAAATGCAGCATAAATGCTGCCTTCTCAGAGGCCCTCCAGGTCCTCGCTGTTTAAATACTCTCTAAAGTACCACCCTGTTTTCTTCTTTTTCTAGCTTTATCTGAAAATATTGTATTATTGGCTTTATGGTTGATCCTACCACAACTACTCCCATGCCCATGGACTGTAACCTTCAGCAGAGAAGGAGCCCCATTTGTCACGTGTGCTATGCATTCCCGTTTCTAGGACAGGGCCTCGTATACCCCAGGAGCTCAATAATCATTGTGGAACCAGTGAATTGCAATCACTACATTTTCAGATTCTTTCCCCATTTTAAATAGTAGTGAGGAATCTGGTAGAGTTTTCTCTTTGTACAAGTGACTATACCGATTTATATTTTGGCACAGTTTTACCGAATTAATGATCCATTTTTAAAAGAAAACCAAATTTAACATAATAAAGAAAAGATATAGAAAGTGTTCGTGACATCTATTCCTCAGAGTCCTTGGCCAGTGCTGTTAGCCTCTCATGACAGTAAATTCACAAATGTAAGAAAAATTAAAAATAAATTACCTCCTCCTCTTTTTATGTTTTCAACAGTACCATTGTCTTTGAGTGTTCCCCAAAGGGGGTACACGGGGTCAGTTTGCACATAACTAGCAAGGTTGAAACACTATTTCAGTTTTGTTGCAATGTTCCCTTTATGGGAAGGCTAACATTCCAATATTATTAAAAATGCAAACCAATAAGACATGAAATGGCTTGCTTATTGCTAACATTTATGCAAAACCACTTAAAATGTTAAAAAATATTAATCTCCTACCCTATGTAGCAATTAATGCTACACAGATGACGACAATTGTTTTTTTCCACTGGAAAATCACCAGCAATCCACATTCTCTTCTTCTACTTAATTAACACAACTATATATATCCTTCAAAGTCACAGGAAACTGGTGTAATTGCTTTTGTAAATTCAACTACTCTCCAATGAAGAACAGATTGCTAAATTAAATGCAAGTAATTTGAAGCTTAAAAAATCAGGAATAGAGACATTCTTGCCCTTGTATAGCATGAGGTGATGTAAAGGTCAGGGACAAGAAAAGAAAAGTAAGAATTCCTAGACCTAAATTTGACTCTCTGTTGCGATATTAAGTATATCTTAAAGGCTATTTGTCAAGCAAACGTTGTGTTATATAAAATAATTATACTTGATAATCAGCCGCAACATTGTTAACATAGATATGTGCTGAATTGATTTGGAATCAAAGATTTTGTGTGTGTGTGTGTGTGTGTGTGTGTGTGTAGAACAGCCCTGAAGTTTCTGAAAAGCCAAAGAAAATAAGAATTGGAGAAATAAGGAGGAAAATACTTTTTAATTTATTTTTTGCTAATTTATTTTTATCTAGAGAAGATAAAAGAGAGGATAACGGGAAAGTATGAAAGGAGAGAGGCAGAAAAACAGGATCAGAGATGAGGATACACACACACAGGCACACCCTCATTATTTACGGATTCTGTAGTTGCGAATTTGCATACCCAGTGACATTCATTTATTATACTTTAGGCGCTTTCATGATAACTACTGGACATGCACATGTGTGGAGCAGTGAAAAATTTGAGTTGCTAGAGACTCGGTAAGTTGCTAGATGAAGCTCGACAAGGCGATTCTCTGCCTTCTTGTTTCAGCTCTCATTCTGTAAACAAGTGTCCCGCTTGTGGTATAATTAGTGGTGTGTTTTTGAATTTTTGTGCTTTTTGTTAGTGGTCCCATTTATTATGGTCCCAGAGCATGGTACTGAAGAGCTGTCTAGCGTTCCTAAGAGCAAAAAGGCTGTGATATGCTTTACATGGAAAATATGTGTATTAGATAAGCTTTGTCCAGGCATGAGTTATTTATACTGCTGGCTGTAAGTTCAATGTTAATAAATCAACAGTTTACATTAAATAAGATGTCTTTAATAGGTAAAATCAATGGAACAGGGTTATGAATTCATCTCTTGACAAAAATGTAACCAGAGGCTCACAGGAACCTAGCCCCACATTTCCCTTAGGAGCAATGATTCAGTATTTGCTAATTCAATTTTGTAGTGGCTTTATAAACATAACTACTGTGAATAATAAGAATCAACTGAGAGTGTGTGGGTGCACATATGTATATGTGCGTATGCACACAGTTGCTTATTTTTATTATTTGCAGTACTTATATATGTATATATGGAGACAGAGGCAGAGAGAGGGGAAAAGATATAGAATAAGAACACTGTCTTATGTCTTGATCAGGGGTGGATTGTTTATCTGGAGGATGACTAAAGTGAATAAATAAAATTATGATCAGATGAACATGTGAAAGTTCAATTCAGAGTGAAAAAATATTCTGAAGTAATCACATAATGGAAAGAAGGAAAGAAAGAAAGAGAGAAAGAAAGAAAGAGAAAAAAGGAAGGAAGGAAGGAAGGAAGGAAGGAAGAAAAAGAGGGAGTTTTGAGTATACCTATCTAACTTCTTCATTTTGCAGATGGGGGACATGGGAATGGGCATAATGGTCAAAGGTAAGTCTCCGGAGCCTAATTCAAATATCAGTTTTCACCCTCTTAATTTCTATGGATCTCATTTTATCACCTGTGAGATGGGGAGGATAATATGTATCATGGGCTTGTAGTAAGAATTAAATAAGATAAGAAATCAAAAACTGTAGAACGGTGTATGGCATATATTAATTATTCAATTAATAATTCAATTAATTATTCAATTCAATTAATAATGTGATTAGGAGTAAGTGGACCTCACTGGGAGAAACCAGTCTCCATATCCTCTTATCTCCTGCTTAGTGTTTTTCCATTGTACCATTCTAGGGCCATTGAGGCACCCATTGGACTGACTTGCTTCTAGATGCTATAAAAATGGTTGGCATGGAGAGGTTTGTATTCCCAAAATATGCTTTCATAGTGTAGAATATAGAGTCGAAGGAAAAGAAATGTGAGCAGGGAGTTAAGAGAAAGAGTAGTGTTCATTTTCCTGCAAAAGAACATCATTTCCAAAGAACAGAAGAAATCATGCTAGGTCTTATCCAGCCATTACTCAATCCTAGGTATTCATAAAATGATATCAACTTTGATCCCCCCTGTGAGAATAAAGCAAACTAGCGTAAGAAGGTAGAAGTTTGTTTATTTGTTTGTTTGTTTGTTTTAATAAAAGAAGAGAAAGAAATAACTGTATCCTAAATCCTCGGCTTCTTCATATAGAAAAGGGAATAATAATGTTTGCTTTATCAAATAATGTTAACATTCCTAGAAACTATTTATGACAGAATATCCCACCAAGGCTGGAGATAGAAGCCTATCCAACGTAAAGTAAGTTAGGATTTAGACAACTTATTTGATCTTATTTTTCAATACTACGGGAGCCATAGAATACAACAAAATTACAGTGTGTTACCTTTTATATCATACCTACGCATTGCTGCATAGAAATTCTGTTTGAGATGTTATTAATAATAATAGAAGAATCTATTACTTCATATGTCAGAGGGAACAATTCAGGATACAACTGCTATTTTAATATATTTATTCAATCCTTTTTATCAACATGAGTGACTGGTATGGAGCTGGTGAATGAAATCTACAGATTTTTATAACTTTGCAGCGCGGATTAGACCAGATAACATTGAAGAGTACTTCAAAGAATGTTGCTTTCATTTTTTTCCCCTCTCTCTCTCTCAAAGGAATTCTGGCAAAAGTTCATATTTTCATCTAGAGAAACTTACCATTTAAAAAAATTCTCTTTAAACCCATTCAGTTAGCTGCCCACATTGGTATTAAATATAAACTGTTTCATACAACTCTTGCTAGAAGCAAACGTGCCTATAACTCTCCTTAAAGATTCATTGAAAAAATGTGACTTATTTCACATTATAAATCAAATAATGGTACGTTTTAGCCATTTTTATTGCTTTTGACATCAGTATATTATCACGAACGGAACATACTTATTCCTTCAGAAGTTGACTAACAAATAGTATTTGTCAGTGTTAATTTTTAAAAGTATTCCGCCAGATAAAATAGCATTGTTGTTCTTATTGCTGTTTTGTTTTTGTTTGTTAATTTCATAGTCATACAGAATGGGGCCTTTCATGAAAGGAGACAGGACTATACTTCAGTAAATCGCCCCAAGTGCACACTATTTATTATATATTTGAAGGTTGCATTGTAGCTAATGAACTCTGGGCCATAAAAATTCACCTCTTCGAATTTCAAAAATATTACAAATAGGTAAGGAGATGCTAGATAAATCATCAGATTTATTAAATCTAAATGTTTATTTTTATCCCTTTCTAGAGTAAGAGGAAGCATTCCTCACCGTCAGAGTGTAGGGTTAATGTAGGAGAAGACCATTAAACTCCCATCATTCAAACACGATAACCGCCTCATGTGTCTGCATGATGTTTCCAAGCTATTTTTAAGCCATTTAAGCTTTTCAATTTACACTAAACATCCACCAAGAGATTTTTCTATTAAATTTAGTGCAATATTTTAAATGATCGGCACAACTCAATTTTAAATAAATTCTAGAGTAAAAGTAATTTCTAAAGACATAACTTACATAATTTTCCGAATGCACCACTGGTTCTAAATAGTGGCTTTCAACTTTAAATCATTAAAAATCCCTTAGAGTCCCCAGGCAGCTACACTTTGTATAAATCTAACGTAAATTTTAGGGACTTAATGTGTGCTAAAATGACAACATAAGTTTCGTGTACTTACATAGTTCTGGTTGCCCAAAATGATTGAAAATAGCACGTATTTCACAAAGTGTTATGTAAACATGTAAAGCACTAGGAAATTTTCAAATGAGTCTCAAAAATATTTCTGTTTCCTGATACCGTTTTTGATCTGCTAAGAATACCATTGGCCAGGAGAGTAGTAGGTGGCCTAGGGCATCCTGGGACCCGGGCGTCTGACCGGGAACTTGGGAGTTTCCACCTGGAAAGAACAGATGACAGTTGGGAATGACTGGCTGGCTCATCAGTGAAGACGGAAAGCTGAGGTAGAGTACAAAGAATCTATTGATGGCTTTTGTCTGTGGCAGACAGAAGCCTAAGGGAAGGGTGACTGTTCGCCCCTAGTGTCACGGATGTCACATGATAGAAAGTTTCATGTTTGTTTCTGACATTAGGCAAACAAAAACCTTTTGAATGCTGAGGCTGGCTCTTGTTTTGAGCCTGCGAGCTGCTACTCATTCCTATTGATGAGTACTGATCTGATGGCAGCCCTTTCATTTTTACGGTATTAACTGTGTGGGGAATGTGGGTAGAAGGTCCGAGACAGGCCCACCGACCTCATCCCCACAGAGTTCACACAGCTTTTGGAGTTTTCTTTTTTGGGGTGGGGGGAGGGGGAGGAAACGGGGTGTCTCAGGAGCGTACCAATCTCTTTGCTTAAATGAACAATATGACTTAGGCCTTCTGAAACCAGTTTAGCAAAAGACCCTTTTTTCTTTTCCCTCTGGAGAAGGATATAACACTATCACCACGATTCAGCTTTGCTTGTCTGGGTCTGTGCAAATTGTGAGGGAAAGAGAGCTTTGAGGGAGCCCTTCCTGTTCCCTTTGGTCCCTGTGATCTGTACTCACTTGAGGTTCTGAGGTTCAAAATTCGATGACTTGGCAGGAAAAGATAAATTCATTTTTTAAAGGCCTGGTGAGGATTGTATTCTTGTTGAGGGAGTCATAGATTGGGAAAACTGAAGCCATTTTGAAAGCCCTTGATTATGGCCGACTTTTAAATATATACATTCACTTTGAATTAAAAGGATCCAGAGAAATGAGAATAATTTCTGCTTTCTGTGGCCAGACTTTGAAGTGGAGAAATGTAGGGCTAAAAGCAAATAGCATAACCTGTTTTAATCAAAAGGAGTCTAGCAAGAAACAATCAATTAAAGAACAGTCTGATTCTCTGCGACATCAATGTATGAAAATCTGTTAGACGCCAGATTGTGTCTCAAGACACATATGATGAACTGAACAAAATGACCTGCTAATAGCTTTTACGGGTAATAAATGCATCGTGTTATTGGTAATTCTGCAGATGGTAAATCAAGCTAATATCGAAGCTGAAACAAGCTACTTGTTAAATATAGTTCAAAATGATCTTCTCAAAAACTGTTATTCAAAAACTGGATTGCACAGAACAGAAAGATGATTACTCCTTATATTTCTAAGCGTCTTAAATGGATAAACATTCCCATTCTGCCATGGAGGCATTTTAATTTTTAAATTCTTTGGAGAGAGCACGCCTGACATAAATTTAAGCTGAGAAGCACTATGTTTATTTAGATCATGAGTAGGAACTAAAATGTAAAACCTGTGCTGAAATTGAGGTGTGACTTTACTGCATACAATGCACATTAGATGAGATTTCTAGTCGGCATTCGGAGCACCAACCTGGCAAATTTGAACATTTGAGTGCAATGCATATTAACAAGTTATAGAGGGATGGACATGCCTTTCATATTATTGACTCTCTCTTGAGGAGCTTCATTCGCCTAGAGAACACTTTAGCTTCAGTTTTGTTGTTGTTGTTGTTGTTGTTGTTGTAAGATCTAAAGTAGATTGTAGCACAATTCTATGAAAAGAGGAGACAGGACAATGGTCCAAGAAATCACTCTAACAAGAAAAAAAAAAGTACTGTGCCTGCCATGATAAACAAAGGGAAACTCAGTCTAATGAAAGGAAAAGTTAACTTTGTGGATGGTCAGGTCAGATCACTGAGTCCCCAGATAGATCCTCCCTATCTTCGAACAGATTACTTATAACCTAAAATCATTTCGTTTGCCAGTCATGTTATGTAAACTTAATTATTTGTATTAACTGGGGAGAAGATCAGTGCTAAGTATGTATTCATTTTTAAAGGAATGTTATTTCAGATACACATGTGGAAAATTTGTACTAGCGTTTTTCTTTTTTTTAAGTTTATTTATTTATTTTGAGAGAGAGAGAGAGAGAAAGAGAGAGAGAGGGCAAATGGGAGAGGAACAGAGAGAGAGAGAGAGAGAGAGAGAGAGAGAATGAATCCCAAGCAGGCTCCGTACTGTCAGTGTAGAGCCCAACGTGGGACTCGAACTCATGAACTATGAGATCATGACTTGAGCCAAAATCAAGAGTCAGGCGCTTAATCGACTGAGCCACCCAGGCGCCCCTAGGGTTGATTTTCAAGTAAGTGCAATTTAAGATGTATTTGTATGTTTTTTTTAGATCTATTTATATATTTTCATATATATGTATATATATGTATATATATACACACACACACAGACATAAGCATGCGTGTACACAAATATCCAGATACATGTATACATATTAAAATTTTTTCTTGTATTTTAGTTCTAGATTTACCTATTATATGGAACATCTTGAAGAAAATCAATTAAATTAATGCCTTAAATTTCCAGCTTTTTGACAGTAACAAAATGTTAACTATCATTCTCTGTGATATGACTTTGAGGACAGTGACAGGGGCAGCGATCCTATCTTTTAGCAGTGAAAAAAGGGGGGCGGGTAAAATATCACCTTGTTGGAGGAACAGATGTTTGCAATCCATTAACATCCATTTATTCACTGCAGAATCAGAAATGTATAATAAGACTAATCCTCAGCCAAATTGTGAAGCTCGGCCGCCACAATCAGCAGCCCTCCGAATTCCCCCAAGTTGTTCTTTCACAAAGATTCCTGATGTCTTCCCTAGCTCCCCACCTGTGTCATCCGCATTTATTCGGTTTACTCGAGCACGCTAATAAAGGCATGAATGAGATAATATCTCTGCATTTTCTAAGATGTTTCCAGCGTAAAGTAACAGAAAATAAAACTGAAAGTGGCCCAACGAAGAAAGACGTTTCACATAACAGAACGTCCACAGATAGGTCAGCTCCAAAATTCATTGGTCATCGGAACACCAGGAACCTCCGATCTGTCTGTCTTGTGCTGTTCACCAAAACAATTTTAATGGTGAAGGCAAATTCGAAAGTATATTTATTTCTACATAGTTTTTATCTGGCTCTACAATTAAGAACTAATATTTTTTTTTCGTGACTAAATGGTATTCATTTCAGGAATGCAAGTTTCTTTTTCAATTTGTTTTTAGTTTTTATTATTGAACTATTGTTGACATACAATGTTATATTCGTTTCAGGTGTACAATGGAGTGTTAGATAATTCTATCATTACTCAGTGCTTGCCATGTAAGTGGAGTTACCATCTGCCTACAATGTTATTACAGAATTATTGACAACTGACCCTGTGCTGTACTTGTCATCTCCATGACTTAGTTATTTTATACCTGGAGGATTTTACCTCTTAATCTCTTTCACCTATTTCACCCATCCTGCTACCCACCACAGTTGGTTCTCTGTATTTATGAGTCTGTTTTTGTTTGTTTTGTTTTGCTTTTTATATTCCACAAATAAGTGAAATCATATGGTGTTTGTCTATCTCTGTCTGACTTATTGCACTCAGCATAATCCCCTTTAGGTCCATCCATCTTATCATAAATTGCAAGATCTTATCCTTTTTTGTGGCTAAGTAATACTCCACTGTGTGTGTGTGTGTGTGTGTGTGTGTGTGTGTGCGTCTACCACATATTCTTTATCTATTCATCTATCAGTAGACACTTGGGCTGCTTCCATATCTTGGCTCTTATAAATAATGGTTCAATAAAGATAGGGTGCACATATCTTTCCAATTCAATGTTTTCATTTTGGGGGGTAAAAAACCAACACTGGAATTCCTCGATCATATGATAAAAGAAACCATATATTAATCAAATGTGAAAGGATGTAGTTCTTTCTCACTTTTCTTTGGTCTAAGTGCGTCTCACTGTCTGGAAATATTCTAAGGCAGAAGATTTGAATCAGCCACATAGTCTGTGAAGCTAAATAGTTATTCTATCTATTCTTGCTGTGTTCAGACAGGGTAGAGGTACTGACAGAGTTGGGGAATTGTGATGTGGGAGGCAACACCCAAAATTGGAGGAACTCTGACATTTCTCCCTACGACTATGTCTAGTAAAGAGTGTTTTGAAAGGGTAGTTCTGCAGTCAACTCTAACAAGAAAGGGAAAACCAAGACGTAGTGAGAATGTGGTTATGATACGGGGTTCTTGTTTCTTAGTAAGCTCAGGCACGTGTAAGTATTTGGCAGTCTTGGTTAGAAAAATGCACTAAATACATCACACAGTTTATGTGGATTCCTCACATGAGAAACCTACTTTCCTGGATCATGAGGCATCATCAAATACTACAGAATATAAAAGTCCTATGCCATCAAAAAAATTTCAAATAGCCAGTGCAATCTTAAGAATAAACAACAAAGCTGGAGGCATCATACTTCCTGATTTCAAACTATATTACAGAGCTATCATAATCAAAACAGTATGGTATTGGCATAAAAGCAGATAGATAAATGCAATGGAATAAAGATCCCAGAAATAAGCCAATGCTTACATGGTCAATTAGTTTTCAGTAAGGGAATCAAGAATATATAGTAGAAAAAGGACTGTCTCTTCAGTAAATGGTGCTGGGAAAACTAGATATCCACATGCAAAAGAATAAAACTAGAACCCCATCTTGCAACATATACAAAAATCAAATCTAAATGGAATAAAGACTTGAATGTAAGACATAACCCATAAAACCCTTAGAAGAAAACCTGAGAAAAACTTCCTTGACATTGGTCTTGGCAATGATTATTTTGATCTGACACCAAAAGCAAAGGCACCAGAAAAAAATAAATAAACAAGATGGACTATATCACACTAAAACCTTCTGTTCAGCAAAGGCAACCATCAACAAAATGAAAAGGCAACTTACAGAATGGGAGAAAAAATTTGCAAACCTCATATCTGAGAAGGGTTAATATTGAAAATATACAAGAAAGACATATAATTCAATAGTAAAAAAAACAAATAACTTAGTTTAAAATGGGCAAAGTAATTTTCCCAAGGAAAACATACAAATGGCCAACAGAGATTTTGGTGACTATGAAGTTGGGGAGATGCTGGCCAGGCCAAGGCTGATGGCATAGGATCTCATTGTCCTCCTGGTCTTTTACCCCTCCTCCAAACCCTTCAGTAAAATGGTCTGATCCAAACAAACAAACAAACAAACAACCACGCAAATGACCAAAAGATACATGAGAAGTTTCTCAACTAATTATCATGGAAATGCAAAGCAAAACTACAAGGAGATACTACTTCATATTTGTTATGCTGTCCAAGATAAAAAAGACGAGAGATAACAAATGCCCACAAGGATGTGGAGAAAAGGGAGCCCTTGTGCACTTGCGCACTGTTATAGGAATGAAAATTGGTAGAGCCACTGTGAAAAACAGCATGGAAAGGCTCTTCAAGAAATTAAAACCAGAACTACCATGTGATCCAGCAATCCCACTTCTGGGTATATATCGAAAGGAAATGAAATCACTCTCTTAAAGGGACATCTGAACTCCCATGTTCGTTGCAGCATTATTTTCAATAGCCAAGGTATGGAAACAACCTAAGTACCCATTGACAAATAGATGGGGAAAGGAAATGTGAGATACACCACACACACACACACACACACACACACACGCACTCACACATACAATAGAATATTATCCAGCCTTAAAAAAAGGAAACCTTGCCATTTGTGACAACATGGATGAAGCTAGAGGACAGTTAAATAAGACAGGAAGAGAAAGACAAATATTTTATGCTATCATTTATATGAGGAATCTGAAAAGCAAGCAAGCAACCAAGCAAGAGAAAGGCAAACTCAACTACAACAAAAAGAATGATGGTTGCCGGGGGCTGGTAGGGTGGAGGAAATGGGAAACAACAGGTACAAGGGTACAAACTTTTAGTTATAAGATGAACAGGTCTGGGGATCTAATGTATCACATGATGATTATCATTGATAACAGTGTCTTGTATAATTGACATTTGATGAAAGATGAATTTCAATGTTCTCACACAAAACAGATAAATATGCGAGGTGATAGATGTGTTAATTAATTTGATAATGGAAATCTTTCACATGTGAATGTATATCAAGCCCTCACATTGTACAATTAAAGTTTATTTATTTAATTTTGAGAGAGAGAGAGAGTAGGGGGCAGGGGCAGAGAGAGAATCTCAAGCAGGTTTAGTGCTGTCACTGCAGAGACTAACGTGGGGCTCGATTCCACAAACCGTGAGATTGTGACCTCAGCCAAAATCAAGAGTCAGATGCTTGACCACCCGAGTCACCCCGGCACCCCAAGTACACTTTAAATATATTACAATTCTATTTGTCAATTTTACCTCAGTATAAAGCTGAAAAAAGCATACTCTCGAATAAACCGAACCTGGAGTGTCTACTGATCTGTCTTGACTAGCTCTGTCAAAAAATGTAGATACCCAACTAGTTAATCTTCTGATTGATAAAATAATGGAAATGTTTCTTTGTATTTGTGTCAACTGTTTACCTTGGTGTACCAGTTGACTGATAGAGCTCTGGCTTGTGGATAGTCACTCCTCCAGCCAGCCATAAAAGAAAGAATTATGGGGGCGCCTGGGTGGCGCAGTCGGTTAAGCGTCCGACTTCAGCCAGGTCACGATCTCGCGGTCCGTGAGTTCGAGCCCCGCGTCAGGCTCTGGGCTGATGGCCCAGAGCCTGGAGCCTGGTTCTGATTCTGTGTCTCCCTCTCTCTCTGCCCCTCCCCCGTTCATGCTCTGTCTCTCTCTGTCCCAAAAATAAATAAACGTTGAAAAAAAAATTAAAAAAAAAAAAAGAATTATGCATCAATAGATGTTCTGTGTTGAAAAATTGTATCATCTAAAACACTTCTTTTAGACACATCAGGAAGATAAATAGAAATAAGTTGGAAAACATTAGTAAACTTTTAAGACAATAGCGTACTACTCTGAATCCACTGATAAACCACTGGAGCACGTGTGAAGTCGACAGGTGAAGAAAAGTAAATATGATGAACAAAGAGAGAAAGGTTTGGTGTAGAGAGTTGCGTAAGCATGCTCTCCTTTTAAGACTTCGGTAAAAGCTTAATGGCCTTGACCTACAGCAATGCTTTAGCTCTTCTTTCCTCTCATCCCCTTTTCAGATCTCTGTACAATCCATGCTTTCTCTTCTATTTACATTTTCTAGTGCTGTGGCATGGAAAGGAATATTCTCCAAGGGCCAAAGACTGCAGTAGTTCACAGCAGACCCCGATTCTGCTTCCAGCTCTTCTATTCATCCTGGAGACACTATTCCAATTATGTTTCAGATTTCTCTTAAGAACACAATGGAGTTAAAATGTTTTCACAACCACCCTTCCATGTAAACTCAAATATCACAGTGCTATTGCTGTTTTTAGTAACAGTGCTAATAATTGTACAGGTGCTGCTGCTGTAGGAGGTGACGTGTCCTTACAGTATGATTTGGTCAAAGTCAGAATTCAGCCTGAGATATGTACGTGGCTTTGCTTTTTTCAATAAGATTTTATTACTGACAAACAGAAGGACTTCATTATATACTGGTCTCATTTATAAGATAAACTCACATCATGGAGTCCAAGGGCTGTGTTACAGGGGAGGTATTTATTTATTTATTTATTTTAGTAAATCATTCATCACTACAGTAAAAGTAATTACGAGACATCTTACTAATCCTTCCAGCCTTTATGAGACATTGTTTATGAGTTATTAGCCACGAACAATGAATAAATGAGCTTTTGACAAATAACATGAAAAACTTTCCAACTTGTGTCTCTTTCTTCTAACGTCTTGAGATTTTGCTGTCACTTACTGATGCGGAGGTAACCTATTTACACTGAATCAAACTTGTTGACATTTAAGTGTTAAAAAAAACCACTATCTAAACAGTAAAAAGAATATAGGAATGACATTCACGGATATTTCCAGCTGTCAACAAGTCAGGTTTCTTACTAACTGTGAGCCCTTGAAGTAGTGTGCTCCTTGGATAGAGTGAGAAATACTGTTACTCCCGTTTGTTTTTTTTTTAAATCCCTATACTTGTCTGTACTAATTAGCAAAATATCATGAGTCTCTCTCTCTCTACTACTCCCATCTCTAATGTGCATGATTCTTCTTTTTAATAGTAGCGGAAACAACTGTTCATACACATGCTACACGGATGGACTAGGCGATCACTTACACAAAACCAAGGACACCGCCATCCCACACGAAAAAATTTAATTAAGGATCTATTTTTAGTAAGTAGGTAAGTAGTAGCACAAACTGCAAAATATTCCTAAATATAATCATGGGAAAAAAAAGATTAAACAGGAGCCTCCCATTCCTTTTGTCTCCCTGAGGAAAATATAACTCCTCATGTGGGTCTTGAATGAAGAAACCCTCACTGATGCCTCCATGGGACTTCTACCCCTACGAGTGACCACTCTGTCACTGGGGAGAATGATATGGTTTCTATATCCTTGCTTCTTTTCTAAGACGATATCAAAGCAGAAAAGGCAAAGTGCAGCAAAGGTGATACCACACCCCTCCTCCTTCTAAGTATGAACTTCACTGAGCAGGGAGCTCTTACCCATTTCATACATTCTGGAAAGGGATGCAAATACTTGCTAAAAAGAAAATTGTATAATATGGTAATAAAGCATTTTTTTAAGTTTATTTTTAAGAGAGAGAGAGAGACAGCACCAGCGGTGCAGGGGCAGAGGGAGAGGGAGAGGGAGAGGGAGAGGGAGAGGGAAAATTCCAAGCAGACGCCACACTCAGCGCAGAGCTCTCAGCACAGAGCCCAATGGGCTCGATCCCACAAATCGTGAGATCATGACCTGAGCCGAAATCAAGTCAAGATGCTTAACCCGCTGAGCCAACCAGGCACCCCATCATGAAGTGTGTTAAGCTAACCAGCCCGATCTCTGTTTTAGCTCCACCAGTTAACTAACTGCATAATCTTGGCAAGTTACTTGATATTTTTGTGCCTCAGTTTTCTCATCTGTTAAATGAAGATTATAATAGCACCTGCTCTATGGTTGTCGGGGGGATTAAATGTATCAATAGGTAAAGCGCTAAGAACAATGTCTGGTATATACTGATCTCTATTTTGCTCGCTACTTCTGCCCTTTCTTCTTTGTCTTGGCCTCACCCTTCTAACTACTCCAAATAATTTTAGAAGGGGGCAACTTCCGAAGTTTTTGAAGAAGTTAATCATTTGTATGGGTCACGTCGCATCACCCTGGAAACCTGAAAGAGATAAGTTTAAGAACAGTGATAAGATATATTGTTTTATGTTTTTATGTAGGATTTAACACCTTGAGTATATATATATATATATGTCATCTCTGTTTTTACTATCAGAGTATAAGTTACTTATAAGCATGTTGATACGTGCATGGTGCAATAAATTACTCTAAAACTTAGTAACTTAAAATGACAAATTTTTTTGTCATGTCCGAGGACAGAGCTTAGCTGGGTGCTTCTGGCTCAAGCTCTCTAATGAATCTACAGTCTGTTAACCGAGCCTGTGGTCTGAGCGCAGGACCAGCGAGGCATCTGCTTCCTAACTCATCTATATGGCTAACAACAGTTTCTCAAGGCACTGGTGAGGAGGCCCATCTGGTAAGCACCCAAGGCTTTCTAAAAACCCCTTTCACTCTATAGGTCATCTTGTCATCAAGAATGTTGTTCCTCACTTTGTTAAACCAGACCTTTTATTTTATTTTCATAAAGTCACACCCACAGGGTATTTATGTGACATTAGACTTTACTAATGTCATGGGGAGAATGAGAATTTGCATCACAGAAAGTAAAGAAATTCCAATTGCGTTAGGCTTTTATGTTCTTCAGGCTATTTCATGACTGAAGTTTATCCTGTGATAATTCACATTGACTGGCACTCATGAGAAATGGCTGGTTGATCTGTCTCCACTCTCCCTCTCGTCTCTCCTCCTCATCTGCTTCCCTCTGAGCATCAAATTTATCTCACTTCTGCATGGCAACTAAACAATTTCCAGTAGCTATTCCCAGTCTGACCATTGCATAACCCAATCCATTAATACGCTCTGCAGGATCAGAAGACCTTCCATTTTATAGAACTCTAGCCCCACCCCCACCCTAGAAAACCATTATTGTTTTAAAAAGCATTTATTATTCTCTTCATTTTGCTCACATTTACTTAAGGTTTTTCAGTTCTTGTTAGTTTTTTTACCTTTGGGATTTCTGTGGTTCTAGACTAGAGAAAGTAGAGGTTTATTTTTTAACTCTTATAAAGAGTGTTAATTAAACTGTCTATCTCTGCCTTTTTATAATGTTGAGAAGCTGGAAAAAAAGGGTTTTCCTACGTTTTTATTTTTATAAAATATGCCTGTCAGTTTCATGTCTGTCTCTAAAACACTTGAATGTGAACAACTGAGTTTATTTCAGACACGTGATGTAGAAGACAAGTTGACTGAACAAGGATTGGAGAAGATATCCTAATATTTTGCTATTCTCTGGCCTCATTTAATTATTTCTACAGGTACTCTCTGTCTTCATTGTGCTAATTATTCTGACTTTTGTTCTGCGTGGCTAAAATAATGCTCTTTATACATCTGATATATAACTTGCAATACATTTGTTGTTTCATCAAATTTAAAATATATATTAACTCTTCCAGTGTTCTAGCTGCAAAGTAAAAGTTATAGTAAGAGAGCTAAGTCTTTCTGTTCAAGATTTACACAACTCCACCCTAAATTAAATCAATGTTTTGGAAGCAGCATTTCTTTGTTTTGAGGATTTAAAATTATAGTATTCATGGCAATAATATTGTAAAACAACAATATAAATAAGAGAACAGAGGAAGAAACAAAGCAAATGTATTGTTTACTAGTAGAAAAATCAGTGTTAACAGGTGAGATAGAAACGAAACAATCTGTGAAAATAAAACACCACCAAAAGATTGCTACAGACTTTTAGATTCTTACCCATATTTTCACAATGAAAGAAAACTTAAAACGGTAGGTATGTCAAATAATGATTAACGATATCAACGGTATTGATGATATCAATGATTACATCGCTTTTCTGAGTACTTTATTTATTTGAGAGAGAGAGAGAGAGCGTGCACGCAAGTGCCCCTCTCAAGGGAGGGGCAGAGGGAGAGAGAGAAGCCCAGAGCCTACTTGGGCTCTTAGCACAGAGCCCAGTGTGGGGCTCAATCCCACAACCCTGAGATCACAACCCCAGCTGAAATTAAGAGACAGACACTTAACTGACTGAGCCACCCAGGCTCCCCTTAACCACCTTGAGTAATTTTAGGAACATAAAGGTGAATATAAAGTTTTATTTTCAGCTTTTCTGGTTATCCATATACGTTAAATGTATAGGGGCATACAGGTTTTACAATCCTAACTTTTAAAAATAACAAGAATTACCTGACTTCACTTCCTTTGTCGCCATTAAACTGAATTCAAAAAGTAAAAAATATTTTTGTATTCAAAAGAAAAAATAATAACAAAGGCATGCTAATGTATTAAATTCTCTAAGATTTAAAATAAAAAAAAATAATGTTTATTTATTCTTGAGAGAGACAGAGAGTGTGTGTGAACGTGGGAGGGGCAGAACGAGAGAGGGAGACACAGAATCTGAATCAGTCTCCAGGCTCTGAGCCATCAGCACAGAGTCTGATGCAGGACTTGAGCTCAGGAACCGCCAGATCATGACCTGAGTCAAAGTCGGATGCTTAACCGACTGAGCCACCCAGGCACCTCTAAAATTTTTTTTGAATTTATGTTCACATTAATCTTTCGAAGTTCAGAGTGAAATGATGACGTTAGTTCTTTGCCCAATGGTGTTTTCTTCAGAAAATGTTAGCAATATTTCATTCTTAAAATAACGTTTTCCTTTGACAAGCACTGAGTTGTACACTTAGATGGTAACCATTTAGATATCATCAAGGAAATGTGGGAAAAAGTAGGTTTTATAAGAAAAAATGAAAGCTTATTATTGCCACCGTTCATTCTATTTCAACCCAAAATATGGAGTGGGATTTTTTACTTTTCCACTCAGTGAAGTTTTTTCATTATTCATTGATTCCCCCCCCACCCCCGACCTCCATTCAAAGCTCCTCACTCAATGCTCCTAAGCTTAGATTCTCTGGACACTTTCTGGGAATGGTGGGTGGATGCTGGCTATTAATAGGATAGTATTTCTCAAGATAAAGCTTATATTTTGCTTTTTATATTTCCTACTCATGGCCGCATGAAAACAGAGAATAAATATGCTGCCCGAGATGAAAAACTGAGATTTGGAGTCATAGAATAACCTTTCAAACTCACCCTCCCAGAAGTAGTGTATTCTGAATTTCAACTCCTGTGTGACGTTGGTATATGGGGGTCAGTGTTATGAGCTGATTATATGCATGTGTATAAACCTGTTTTTCCTATTCTTGGCGTATAGCTAAATAACATTTTTCATTAGCACAATTTTCACCAAATCAGTATAGGGCAGAGCCAACAGAAGCCTGGCCCAGGGACAGTGACCATTTGATGGCCGATCCCCTTATGTGAGATCATCAAAAATAACTTTTATTATTGTGAAACCATCTTGCCTTTATATATTTCAGGCTTTGTTTTCCCCAAATATTTTTACACGTATTTACTTCTTTCTGAGTAACTCTAAGCAGCAGTAAGATTAATCATTATTATTACCAGTTGCCTGTTGTGTGCCAGAGATTGTGCTAAGAACTTCATTTCTTATTTTCATCATAACCCAGGGAGGTGCCCACTATTCGTGACCATATTTTATTGATGGGGAAACAGTCTGAGAGAGATTAAGTTATGTGTGAATCACAGAAATTCAACTGCTATTAGCTTAAGTGGGAAAAGGAGAGTTATTGGCAGACAACAGAACAGCTCACAGATGGAAACAAAAAGACCTGAGGGACTAGAACGGAGGACTGGGCATGACCAGAACCTCTCTTCAAATCTCTCCTGTTCGTTTTGTTTCTGCTTCTTTCTAGGTACTGGCATAGTGATCCCTGGCACCCCTAGAGTCACATATGAATAGTTCCTCAACCCGAGAATAAGAAGAGGCTTTTCCTTGAGATGTTGAACGTGGCCAACCAGAGTCGGACACAACTGACAATAGTGCATTTCAGGCATCGTGTTAAAAACCTTACACCCCACAAAATTCTTAAGAGCTAGTTATTCACTGTTGCCATTTTTTAGTAAAGAAAGAAAAGAGGCTTAGAGAGGCCAGGGGATTTGCCCAACATCCAACAGTCAGAAAGTATTCATGCTGGCTTTCCCAGTTAAGGTAGAGTGACAGAAGATTGTACCCAGAATGACTCCTTCATCGACACTGTTGCCTATGGGCCTGGCTGGGGTCTTGTGCCCATCAGTGAACCAACTTCCATGGCTTGGAAGATGTTATCCAAATGGTTCGGCCCAAGTCTAGTGCCCATACCTGTGGCTGGGGATTTAATTCTGTTACAGAAAGACATGGCCGCTTCAAAATTTCCCTGAGATTATACCTGCAGTGAATACGGAGGCTGTCTGATTCCACAGTCCAGACTCTTAGGCTACCTATACTATTTTACAGTAATAGTGTGTGTTGCTATCTCATTTCACAGATGAGAAAGTCCATATGGTGAAGTCAAAACATCTCCGAAAGTCTGGCAAGAAATATGGAGAAAGAAAACTTGACACTAGGTCTCTCCATCTTTGACCCAGTTTTTGTTCACTGTACTATTCAGCTTCCTTGTAGTAGGTGATGGAGTATTATCATTATACTTCTTTCTTTTTTTCATTAAATGTTTCATTAGAACATATACTTACTTCTTTTTTTTTAATTTTTTAAAATGTTTTTATTTATTTTTGAAGGAGAGAGAGAGAGACAGAACATGAGTGGGGGAGGAGCAGAGAGAGAGAGGGAGACACAGAATCCGAAGCAGGCTCCAGGCTCTGAGCTGTCAGCGCAGAGCCCGACACAGGGCTCAAACTTGCGAACCATGAAATCATGACCTGAGCCGAAGTTGGACGCTTAACCAACTGAGCCACCCAGGCGCCCCCAACATATACTTGTTTCTAAGGAGAGTTGGTTCAAATACCCCCACCCTGTGAAGAGGTAGGGAGGTACAAAGACATAGCAGTAAAGTCATCTGTGTATTTAGTTTTGGCATCAATTTGCTAGGGTTATTATAACAAGGTACCACAAGGTGGGTGTCCTAAACAACAGAAATTTATTGTCTTGTAGTTCTGGATGCTGGAAGTCTGAGCTCAAGGTGTTAGCAGGGTTGTTTTCTTCTGAAGGCTGCAAGGGAGAATGTTTTCGATGCCTCTTTCCTACTTCTGATGGTTTGTCATCAGTCTTTGGCATTCCTGGGCTTATAGATGCATTGCCCTGATCTCTGCTTTTATGTTTACATGGTATTTTGTGTGTATGTGTGTGTGTGTGTGTGTGTGTATGCACCCCAGTTTACCCTTTTTATAAACACATAAGTCTAAATGCATTGGAGGCTAATTGCATTGGAGTCCATCCTATTCCAACATGGCTTCAACTTAATCACATACAACTGCCACAACCCTACTTCTAAAACTGTCACACTCTGACATTCTGAGGTAAGGTGAGGGGAATTGGTGAGGGGAGGGGGTTCTACTCGACCATGACAACTTCTCTAATGAGAAAAAAAAACTAACAGAAACTGACATAGCCTTTCTACTAAAGACTTTCATTGGCCCTTTTATTTAAGGTAAAGAGGCAAGTAATTTGAAATCTAGCCTCAATGGGAAGTCTGGAGAAAGTTAGGAAAATTAAATGCAATGAGGAGAGAAAGAGATAGTAAGTGAGCTTGAAAAGGGCCCGAGTGTGGGAAAGTTGGTGGAAGGTAGCAAAAACATGTTGAAGTAGCCAGAACGGCCTTTTAAAAAACTTTGGATCAGCTTGGTGGTTGGTTCTGATCCAAAATGCCATTGAGATTGTAGAAAGTAGGTAGTATGGCTAGAGCAACAGGTGCAAGAAGTCAACTTTGGCCTCATTATTGAAGACTAATCATTGGAGGGGGGCGGGCAAAAAACATAAGGGGAGAGGGAAAGTGAGAGATCAAAGATTAGAATGCAGAGTCATTCTTGAATTCATCAAGAAGGTTAGCACATTATGAATAACATCTTTGAATCTACTTTTGTTCAACAAACCACTTCTGAATATTTAAAATGCAATTAGTGATTTAGTTTTCTAATATACATTTCCTGGAAGACAGTTGGATCTAATCAACTCTGCCTAAAAACATTTTTTAGAATTTATAAGTAACGGTGATCCATATAATGTAAGCTGAAGCCTCATTATTAATGGGGTTCTTAAATGACCTAATACATGTAACATGCTTAGAATAGTGCCTGGCACATGGCAGTAATACATAAGTGTTGGCTAGTATTATCATGTGACTATTAAGCTCTCATAGGGCAAATAAAATAGAACAAGGTTTGCTCTGAGCTCCTGCCACCTTAATGAATTCATTTTCAGGTGCTCCAATAGCCACCTCGGATTCTTTCTGATATAATGCAATGTTGAAAAAAATCTCAATATTCATACGTGAAAAATAAAAAGTAGAGCTTTTATGCTTTCTATTTATCCATTCAACACACAGTTGACAAATGAAATGTTTAGCGTTGTCAACTTTTCTATGACTGTTTCTTAGTGAATCACGAAAAGTTATAATAAACAAAAAAATCTAGTAGCATAAAACATTCGTTTGAGATAAATGTTTCAGAAAGCCGAAAGATACAATATTGATATTTTTAATTGATAGTAATTTTGAAATGATACTTTTGCATTTTGGTCAGTTACCATGAGAAAGCATATTAAGTAATCTTGTGATATCTAATATTAAGCCAAATTGTTACTGTAATATAATGTGTGTTACATCTAGATATGTTATTTATATAGGTATGTAAGTTCTTAGGGCGGTACTGAAAACTGTTAAGGAGGTTACAAATAAAGTCTAAGCCATGTTTCCTGTTACTGTTATTAATCAGCTTTTTAGCATTCTTGGATAATGATTTCCCTGGAAGTTTTTTACCAAGCATCCCCCGCTCATTTGTATCATTTTAGTATAATTCTGTTTTTGTGTTCTTTGTCCATCTTAGGTGTCCAATTAATATTGTTAATGTTATTATTGTCTCATCAGATCACAGTTATGATCTCTATAATTTAACCACTTTATGTGTTTTTTAAAACCATCTTTCAATTGTCATATACCGTGATGTCCAACACTTATAATCATAAAGTTAAACCCACAGCAATCATTACTAAATCTATATTAGGATTCTCCTCACACTTGATTTCATATGCAACCTCTATAAGTATTCAAACTAATACTAAAATACTTCAGTAGTTTTCCACCTGGCTGTACATTAAAATCATGTGGCATTTTCCCCCCAATGTCCAGGGACCATCTCAAACCAAATTAAATCAGAATCTCCAGGAAGTAGCCCTATGCATTGCATGTTTAGAAGTTTCTTGGGTGATTCTAATATGTACCTAAGTTGAAAGTCAGATGAAGAATATTCTGCTTTTAGAAGTAAGTATGTGTAATATGAAAGACTTGAAAACTCAAATATAAAAGGGCTTGCTTGTGTAAGGGATAAGTTTTGCCAAAAAAAAAAAAATTAACATTCCTTTTAGCCAGGTGTGGGAACAAAGCAGTGTTCCTTGGTACAGTGGGGAATACAGGAATCACAAACCAATGAGCTTATAATCAAGCAAAAGGAAAATGTATCAGCTAAGTCAGTTTGCTAGTCCTCTACTCTTAACTGTGCTCAATCTCACTTTCTCTCTGTCTTTCTCTTTCTCTCTGACTTTTGCTATTAGAACAAGAAAAACTGAATCTGACACTGTTCCTTTTGCTAGTGCTAACCAGCATTAGCATAGATATTATGAACTAATGATGGGACATGTCACTTCTCTGTCACTGGAAGAAATTCAGGTGAGAACACATTAAAATAATGTACATTGCTGAATCACTTTTATATATTCATGGAAATTTACATACCTTTATGTATTTGAATAAATATGTTATAGTCGTTAGTGATAAAGTACTCTTTTGTTTTTTATTTATTTGGGTTTGTAATTTCTTTGCTTTTAATATAAATTACCAACAGATAAGTTCAGAAACCCAACAGAGTAGACTTTTAATTTAACGGAAATCTTAAAAAAATTCTGACTCGGAGTGGATAAAACCAGCAACACAAGATGCAACAGGATGTGGAGAATGGGGGACCCTCTTGCAATGTTGGTAGGAATGCAAGCTGGTGGAGCCTCTATAGAAAAAAAGCATGGAGGGGCACCTGGGTGGCTCAGTCGGTTAAGCGTCCGACTTCGGCTCAGGTCGCGATCTCGCGATCCATGAGTTCAAGCCCCGCGTCGGGCTCTGTGCTGACAGCTCGGAGCCTGGACCCTGCTTCAGATTCTGTGTCTTGCTCTCTCTCTGCCCCTCCCCTGCTCATGCTCTGTCTCTCTCTGTCTCAAAAATAAATTAAAAAAAAAAAAAGAAAAAAAGCATGGAGCTTTCTCCAAAAGTTAAAAATAGAAGTACCATGTGATCCAGCCATTGCACTACTAGGTATTTATTCAAAGAATACAAAAATATTAATTTGAAGGGGTATGTGCATTCCGATGCTTATAGCAGTATTATGTACAATAGCCAAAATACGGAAAGAGCCCAAATGTCCACTGACTGATCAAGGGATAAAGAAGATGTGGTATATGTATACAAAAGAACATTATTCACCCATAAGAAAGAATGAAGTCTTGCCACTTGCAAACCTGGATGGAGCTAGAGAGTATTATGCTAGGTGAAGCAGGTCAGTCAGAGAAAGACAAATACCATATCATTTCACTCATATGGAATTTAAGAAACAAAACAAATGAGCAAAGGGACAAAAAGGGAGAGAGAGAGGCACACCAAGAAACAGACTCGGTTATAGAAAACAAAGTGATAGTTACCAGAAGTGAGATGGGGGGGAGGTGGATTAAATAGGTGATGGGGATTAAGGAGGGCACTTGTTGTGATGAGCAGCGGGTGTTGTGTGGAAATGTTGAATCGCTATATTGTGCACATGAAACTAAAATGACACCGTATGTCGACTAACTGGAATTTAAATAAAAACTTAAAAATATTCTGGCTTGAACAATATGTCTTTGACAGCTTTTGGTTCAGGGATTTTAAAAGTTAGCTCTTAAGGAAAAATGAGTTGAAGTTGCTTTGAAAATACCTTTATTTACCTATTAAATTGAGTGTACATGGCTTTGTGTGTATTGTATATAACATAGTTGTGGTTTGGGGATAATTTCTATGGACTAGATGTATATGTCAGCATTATTTTAAAGGCTCTCAAGAATAAGGGACATAAACCCCTGGCGTGAAATAACAAGTGAAATTCCCTACATATTTAAAAATTGTTTTTTCGGGGCGCCTGGGTGGCGCAGTCGGTTAAACGTCCGACTTCAGCCAGGTCACAATCTCGCGGTCTGGGAGTTCGAGCCCCGCGTCAGGCTCTGGGCTGATGGCTCAGAGCCTGGAGCCTGTTTCCGATTCTGTGTCTCCCTCTTTCTCTGCCCCTCCCCCATTCATGCTCTGTCTCTCTCTGTCCCAAAAGTAAATGAATGTTGAAAAAAAAAATTAAAAAAAAAATAAATAAAAATTGTTTTTTCCCCTCATTCTTAACCTCTATTGCTGAATTAATGTGAACTACACGAGTTTATGAGAAAGCTTCATAGTATCCTAATTTCCTTAATTGTGTTGCATAGACACAGAAACAAAGAAGACCAAAAACTAGCCAACAAAATACTCTCATTGCAATATATATATATATATATATATATATATATATATATAATGCATGATCTTCTTTTCCTTGCTTTTGAAAGTTGGAACTTTCAAGTACACAAAACTCGTGTCATTAAAATATATACTTAGAATGGTAAGTGGCTAAAAAGAAGGCTAGTGTGTAATTCAAATTTTGAATGATATTTTTAGCCAATTTTTTTTTCTGACATCTTGAAAACAAAGCTTTTCTCTGCTGCCAAGGTCCATCTGCTTCTTAGTTCATTAATAGAAATTGTTCCTAATAGGATAAAGCTAATAAGACCACGAAGTGGAAATGCAAACAGCCCCTTTAATTCTAACTTAGAACTACACCGTGCTCTCTGACTAGATAGGAAGAACTCTATTAAATGTCTCTTTTAACCGCCAAGGAGTGAATACATTTAATCTCCCTCAGGTTTACAGCAGCTTTACTCAAAGAAATTTGACCTTCCACATTGGTTCCTAAGGGGAAACAAACCCAAAATTCTCCTTGCAGCTCTTTAAGAATGTTTGAAATTTAATAGTAGGCAAATCATTTACTTTAAAAAAAATACAAATAGGTTTTAAATGTTACAGTTTCAGAGAAGCTAACCTTTCATTGTAAATTAGTAGATAGGATCAAAGTTGGGGGCGGGTAGGGAGCCGTGAATTTCCATTTCCCTACTTAATTTGAGGAATTGGATAAAGAAAAGAAACCAGCGTAAAGCATTTATGAAAGGACTGGAGGCTCTCTTTAGTCTTTTTCTGACAATTTTTCTTTTTTCTTTCAAGTTCTGAAAACTTGGTGTCACTGAGACCTACCATGCTATTTCCTCCATTCCTTTCATCGAAAGTCCCAACCACCTCCAAACATCTAGGGAATAGGTACTGTTGGCTCTCTCCCTCTCAACTCTGGGAACAATATTATTCTTTTCCCTGTATTTAGGCTAACCTTGCAGAGGCATGTCCCAAACATTATTGTTCAGTCCATTTTGCATTTCTATGCTGGGCTTTTACTTTCTGTACCCATCCTTCCTTTCACCATATTCAGTTGGCTTCCAAAGCAAATCTTTGGGAAGAGTGGGGATAGGAGTTGGTGAGAGCGGATAGAAGAAGGGGTATGCTGTGGAGAAAGAGTCTGAGATCTGGAATCAGAGGTCCTGGATTTGAATCCCTGCTCCTAAAACACTACTTAGCTGGGAGACTTTGGACAAATTACTTATCCTCTGAAGGTCTCAATTCTCTGGACGGTTCAATGAAACTAATAATGATCTCATTGCTTCTCCCAGAGGAGGTGAGGAGGGAACAGTAAAAGTAAAATCTTAGGCTTCTGTCTTTTCTTTTTTTTTTTTTTTAATTTTTTTTTTCAATGTTTATTTAATTTTGGGACAGAGAGAGACAGACCATGAACGGGGGAGGGGCAGAGAGAGAGGGAGACACAGAATCGGAAACAGGCTCCAGGCTCTGAGCCATCAGCCCAGAGCCCGACGCGGGGCTCGAACTCACGGACCGCAAGATCGTGACCTGGCTGAAGTCGGACGCTTAACCGACTGCGCCACCCAGGCGCCCCGGCTTCTGTCTTTTCTATTTAATCTCTAATAACACTGAGGTCCTTTCTCCCTCACCTTCTCTCATTTTGCCTCAGAATTCATTTAAATTTTACCCCCATCAAGTCTTAGCCCAACATCATCCTTTCCAACATTTTATTTCCTACATTGTTTTGTTTTCCTCTTAGAAAGGATGCTGTAAGAATGAGCTCTTTTTTTTAAACTTTAAAAAAAAAATGCTTATTTTTGAAAGAGAGAAAGAGACAGAGCACAAGTGGGGGAGGGGCAGAGAGAGAGAGGGAGACATACAAACTGAAGCAGGCTCCAGGCTCTGAACTGTCAGCACAGGGCTCCAACTTGTGAACTGTGAGATCACGTCCTGAGCCAAAGTCGGGTGCTTAACCGACTGAGCCACCTAGGTGCCCCAAGAATGAACTCTTGAAGTACTATTCTCATTAGAGTGGATTTATGTGTCACTATTGGAAATTTCACAAAAGCACACCAAAAGTTCTTCTAGTTTCAACTCAAGAGTAGAGTCTTAAGAAGCTTTTCAAAAGCATTGTATAAAACTGGGTGAGTATGGTCTGTGAAGATGATTTGATTAGTAAATGTGATCTAGTTACTTAATTACAGTCTTCAGCTTCTGCAAAATGGTAATTACAACGTACCTAAAACGAAGTTGTTGCAAGACAAGAAAAATTTATATATAAAGTACTTTAATAGTCCCTGGTGGTCTAACTTTTACTGTTTTTACCTAGCATAATTTAAAATGAGGTAAATTAGGGGTGCCTGGGTGGCTCAGTCAGTTGAGCATCTGACTTTTGGTTTCAGCTCAGGTCTTGATCCCAGGGTCATGGGACTGAGCCCATATTGGGCTTCATGCTAAAGGTTGAGATTCTCTCTCTCTCTCTCTCCCTTTGCCCCTCTCCCACTCTCTCTCTCACTCTCTAAATAAAGAAATAAATAAACAATTGAATAAAAATAAAATGAGATAAATTAATTTGAGTCAAGAATCATATTTGATCACAAGTTAGAAATGTACTCATTTGAGTCAAAAATTCACCTTATCCATAGACTGTGTTTCTAGGTGAGCTTCTATCTAGTTGCTTATTCACCCTACTTGGCTATAGCACTTAAAGTAGAAAGAACAAAAGTCAACTACTTATTTTTTTTAATATTAGCAACAAACAATTAAGAAATGAATTTTAAAATAAGATTTAATTTTAAATAGTGCCGAACTACACAAAATACATTGAAATCAATCTAACAAAAGATGCATAAAACCACTATGAGGAAGACTTTAAAATTACTGCAGACAGAGATTAAAAAAGACCAAGGAAATGGAGATATAGAACACACTAATGGATTGGAGGACTGAATATTAAAATTTTTTAAAATTTAATGTTTATTTATTTTGAAAGAGAGAGAGAGAGAGAGAGAGAGAGAGAGAGCATGCACAAGAGAGGGAGGGGCAGAGAGAGAGGGAGACACAGAATCTGAAGCAGGCTCCAGGCTCCTAGCTGTCAGCACAGAGCTGGATGTGGGGCTCAAACTCACAAGCTGTGAGATCATGACCTGAGCTAAAGTTGGACGCTCAACTGATTGAGCCACCCAGGCACCCCAAGAGGGCTGAATATTTTAAACATGGGGATTGATTCAATAAAATCCTAATCAAAAATGTAAAATGACAAATTCACAAATGATTTTAAAAGTTACATGGAAATGCAAATGATCTAAAGCAGCCAACAATGTTTGAAAGAAGAACAAGATTGAAGGACTAACACTACTTGATTTCAAGACTTTTAAAGCTGTAATAATCAAGGTCGTTTCTTATTATCTAACAGATCAGCATATAGATCAATGGAACTCAGGAGTCTAAAAATTAACCCCCCCACACACAGATATATAATTTATTGTCAGTAAAGTTACCCAGGAAATTTCTTGGGGAAAGAAAAGTCATGGTTCTTCTAAACTGGATATTCATAAGGAAAAAGAACAAATTCTTACCTCAAATTATACACAAAAATTAATTTGTTATGGATAATATACCTAAAAATAAAACAGAAAACCATAAAATTTTCTAGAAGAAAATGTAAGAGAAGAACCTTGCAACCTTGGATTAGGCAAGGATTTGTTTAGGGCACAAAAAGAGGAAATCAATAAATTAGATTTTATCAGTGTTTAAAAACTTTTATTTCTCCACAAAGAAAAACGAAAAAGAAACCCAAACTGGGAGAAAATACTCGTAACAAGAAGTCAAGGAAATAATTTGTGTCCAGAATATAAAAAATACTCTTACAACTCAATAATAAGACAACACAATAAAAATCGATGGGTGAGAAATGTGGTCACAAGTTTTACTAAAGGTATGCGATGGAAAAGAAGTACGGAGGAGATGCTGACCAGATAATGCAAATTACAACTGCAACCAATCTATGCTTTCAGGAATGTTGATCAATAAAGACTGACCATGGTAAGGATGTGGGAAACCTGAAATTGTCATACACTGCTGGTGGAAATATAAGATGATAAAACGATACTGGTGAATAATTTGGCAGATTTCCAGACCCTTACCATTTAATCCAGTCATTTCATTCCTAGGCATTTATGCAAAGGATTAAAAGATGTATACTCATGCAAAAACTTGTCACAAATGTTCATAGCAGCCCTATATGTAAAAGTCCCAACTGGAAAGAACTCAAATATATGGCAATAGGTGAATGGATAAGCAAATGAAGGCATAACAATACAATGGAATATTCTTCACGAATAAAAAGGAGCAAATTGCTGATGTATGCATCACCGTGGGTGAGCCTCAAAATAATTATACTGAGTGAAAGAAAGTTAGACATAAGAGATACTTACAAACCAATCTAAAGTGATAGAAAGCACATCAGTGGGGTTTTTTTTTTTGTTTGTTTGTTTTTTGGTGGGGAGGGGGTTGGTCAGGGATGTAGAGAGAGATGGGTTGCAGAGGAACCACAAGGAAACTTTGTGATGTTTATGGAGACGTCCTGTATTGTTGCCGCGGTAATTTCATGGGTCCAACCTGTCCAGTTGGACACTTACGTTACATACTAGTTATTGTATATACATGATAGCTCCACAAAGTTGCTAAAAATTAAAAATTAATTCTAAAAAGTTTAACCTTTTATTCAATTATTTTTATGGCTCACAGAAATTACTATTATAATATACCTGGTTAAAAATGGGATTTCCAAGACAAAAGATGAAGTGGGACTTAATGTTTTCTATACTGGCACATTGGTGTTTTGTGTGTGTGTGTTTGGGAATGGAAGAGGGAAGAGGAGAATTTTAAATATTTAGAAGGGTACTAACTGAGCTTCTAGAAGTTAAAGCTTCTAGTGAAAAAAATTTTTAATTTAATCCAAGAAAGTTCAGGGACACTGAGACAAAGCTCTGCACACAACAAGGTGGGAGAGAGTGTGGAAAAGAGGAGAGAGCCCATAGCTCTCTTTAGAGAAATAATCCTAGAAGATTTTTTTTAATTCCCAAAATTTAGTTTTTTAGGAAAGCCCTAACGTTTTCTTTAATGTTTATTTATTTTGAGAGAGACAGAGAGAAAGTGAGCATGAGTGGGGGAAGGGGCAGAGAGAGAGGGAGACACAGGACCCAAAGCAGACTCCAGGCTCCCAGCCGTCAGCACAGAGCCTGACATGGGGCTCGAACTCACGAACCGCGAGATCGTGACCTGAGCTGAAGTCAGATGCTTTTAACCGAGTGAGCCACCCAGGCTCCCCAAGAAAGCCCAGATGTTTTCTGTGGCGATTCCTTTGGCAAATAATAAAATATGTGAGCACAAAGAGGCATTTATAGACAGAGAATAAGCTTGGAGAGCACTCTCATCAAATCTGAAATGATAAAATCTGACTCTGCCATTTCCTTGTCTGGAAAGTTCTTACCTGTCCCGGTATCTCCCAACTCAGCTCTCTTGAGAATATATAGCGCGTTCCTGAGGCAGAATTATTGCAGAAGTTCCTCATCAGCATCAATCTTCAGATTTCCTTACACAGACCTTCTATCCTTGCACTTTAGTTTACTTCTCCCCACAAATTCTTACTCACCAGACCACGTGGTATGATGATCCGTACTGAGCAATGTGAAACATCTTTCCTCATCTTCATTCCCTGTGTTAATGATACCTGACCAGCTAAAGCCCCCTTATTTTTTTTTCCTGGTTTTTTTGTTTGTTTGTTTTATTGTCAAGTTAGTTAACAGACAGTGTAGTCTTGGCTTGAAGAGTAGAATCCAGTGATTCATAACTTACATACAACACCCAGTGCTCATCCCAACAAGTACCCTCCCTAATGCCCATTACCTATTTTTCCCACCCCCCACCCCCATCAACCTTCAGTTTGTTCTCTGTATTTAAGAGTCCCTTATGGTTTGCCTCCCTCTCTGTTTTTATCTTATTTTCCTAACCTTCCACTATGATCATCTGTTAAGCTTCTCAAATTCTACATATGAGTGAAATCATGTGATATCTGTCTTTCTCTAACTTATTTTGCTTAGCGTAAGCATAACATGGAAGTTCCATCCATGTTGTTGCAAATGTCAAGATTTCATTCTTTTTCATCGCCCAGTAGTATTCCGTTGTATGTATGTATATATATCACATTCTCTTAATCCATTCATCAGTCAGTGGACATTGGGCTCTTTCCATAATTTGGCTATTGTTAGTAGTGCTGCTGTAAACATTGAAGCCTCGTGACTACCCACTACTCCTTCTCTGAAAGTACACACATTCTGAAGTAGCTACTGCCTGTGCTAGTCTGTTAATAAGGTGTATTGCCTTGACTGAGCAATTATTTTAGTTTCCCTGGCAAGATGGTAATTGCCTTGAGAACAGAGAACACATCATAATTATTCAAATCTGTCTCAACATATGGCCTAATATCCAACACATAGTATATGCTCAATGAATATTCATTGATTTATACATTATAGACCATTACATAGGAATAACAAGGGAACTGTATGTGAGTGAATTTTCAGAAATAGTAACAGCAATTTTGAATATTGGGCGTGGTGGTTGAACACATGAGTTTTAGGGTCATACAGGCATGGGTTTAGTTCAATCCCAGATCTGCCACTTACTGAGACAAGTCACTTAAATTCGGAGTATCAATTTCTTCATCTCTAAGACAGGAATAATAATAATAATAATAATAATATACTGTCCCCATAAAATTATTGTAATGGTCAAATGAGATGTTTTTTAAAGTTATTAACATAAAATCTTATCTAAAATTCTCAATATTGTAACTCTGTATAGCCTTTGACATTTTATATATTTTAATATTATCTTATTTAATAAAACCTATAGGCCTCAATAATATAGGACTCGATGATCAGTAATCAAAACTTAAGATTCACAGACAGTAATTGGTCAAAGGTTATACACTTTGTACGTGGAAGAGAGAAGACTGAAACTCAAAATTTTTTACTCTACATATCCTGAATTATCTATTAATGAAGAGACATTGGGGTAGAAAGCAAAAGGTGATCATAAGTAGTTCCAAATTATCGTTGCATTTAAATTAATTAACATAAAACGTAATAAATCTTTGCATTTGGTGCTAACTGTGGCCTGAAACAGGTGCATTCTAATCCACTACATTAATTTTCACCTAATTCTAATTTTAAACTAATTTATTGAAATAATAACACAGGAATGCCAAACCTGGGGAAGAAATTAAAAAAAAAACAAAAACAAAACCAAAAAAACCCAAACTAAGTGCCCAGTCAGAAACAAGTGAAAGACAAAGAAAAGAACAGTATGGTTAACCCCTCACCATCCATTTCTTCCCCAATTTTTAATATCTTGTAATCATACTTGTCTGTGATTGATTCAGAAAGGAGCATGTGATACGGTGATACAATGTGAGGAGAAGTTGTCCAGAGAGACTTCTGGGAAATTTTCTTTGGCTTCTAGGGGTGCATAAGAAGAAAGCATCTCTCTTCTGATTCTGATCATGTCTAGATATACCTCCTGGCCTCACTGCAGCCATCTTACCACTAATAAGATGAAGGTGATACCTCCAAAAATGGAAAAACAGAGACACAATGAAGTCTTTGAGCGTGACTTAACTTTCTTGAAATCCACTGGGTTTCTAGCAAGTGAAATATTAATTTCCATAATGTTTACACCAATTTTAATTGGGGTTTCTACTGTTTGTCCTTGAGAGAATCTTCACTGTTAGATGGATCTCAGAAAACTTTGGGAGATGAGAATCAGACAAGAGAGTGTTGTTTCTCCATTGAAGATTGAAAAAAAAAATCACAAGGACTGGACCTAATAACAGCTTTTAATCCAAAGATCCACTTATCCTTGCAGACTACATTTTGTAGCATCTCGGAATGTGACAAGCATTTCAAACTTGCTTGTCAATGTGCTTAAAATGTGCATGACATTTTCAAAGGGAGGAAATCAAGTAATTACCTGAGCCAATGAGCTTTTTGGAGTTATCTTGAACTAACGGCTCCCTTTCACTAGGTGAAAATAAAATGCATGGTTGGAGGCAGGGAGGAGGACTTCAAAATGCTTTGAGAAAGCGTCACATGTAATCTGTCTGGTTTGATGTAATAAACCATGGGAATTTCTAGGTAGGTGCTTGATTAGACAAAAGACAAGAAACTTCATCAAAGCCAAATTCCCGGAGGAATTTGGGTTTTGTCAGTTGGGAAGACTTGCCACAGTGGGATTTTCTAGCTAATGATTTGATTTTGCCTAAATCACATAATCTCTTTGTTTCAATTCACTCTGGTTACCAAACAAAAGTACTAATTCCTGTTGCTGGATATCTCACAGTGTAGCAATAGTAATGATATTATACATTTCTCAGCACTCAAAAATACCTTGCACACAGTAAGCACTCAATAAATATTTGTAAATTGGACCAAAGTAGTTTGAATTTAAAATCTGGATAAAAAGAGTCTAATCAAAACGATTGGATCAATGCAGCAAATCTACATAGACATGTTTTACTTTGCCTGACATTATGATTTCAAATGTCTGGTAAACATCATTGGTCTGATTTTGAAAAAAAAAAAAAAACAGAATATAATTATCATAAGCTGTTGATATTTTAAGGCTTAAAACAGATATATTTAGTTGGAACTACTTCTCATAACACAAGATTTCATTTTTCTTAGAGTTCTTACAAAGTTATATTATTCTCTTAATGAAATACATAAACCTCTTTTACTCCATTGCTGGTGGGTAGAGTTTTCACATTAGATGCTTTCATGAAGACGATCCCTTCAGGTTTTAGGATTAGGCTCTAAAAGCTTATTAGCTGTCCAGTGTAAACAGGCAGCTTCACACTGTCTCGAAAGAGGTGATTTGACTGGGTTGGTTTTTTGGAAGGACCCTCAACTCTTTGTATCAGTAAATATTTTCTTTTGGGCTTGTCACTTTCTCTAGAAAGAAATCTTGCAAGTTCCCACCCATGATTCATGAGCTTGAATGTCAATCTTCTTGGAGTCAAATAACACAATAAAATTTTGGATCTCCCTGTGCAGTGAACAAATTTTAAGTGATAAGCCTGAAATCATTGCCTGACCCTTAAGAGTCTCCCAGAGACTCTTTGCAAAGAGTAAACCTATTCCCTTTTTCTGGGGGATGGAAGACAGATGGGTATCCAATAATTATTTATATAACTTTTCAAATATTTTCCCATCTCAGTCCCAAATGTTTCCTATTTCTAGAATTTCTGGCAGTCAGGACTTCTTTACTATTTCTGGGGTTCTCTGATAGAGATTAAGATTCTTCAATCAATACAACAAATTCATCCAACAAATATTTATTATCATGTGCCAGGCAGGGATCACGCACTTGGGATATAACAGTAAACAAACAACAAAAAAAATCCCCTCTCCTCAAGAGGTTTATAGAATGTAAGAGACAGTCAATAAACAAGATACACAATAATTAAATAAATTATTTAATATTTTAGAAACAGGTAAATGTCATGAAAAAAATATAATGGTAGGATAGGGGATTGAGAATGCCAGAAGATGAAGGGCAGGTGGCATTTTTGAAAAGGGTGGTTGTGATAGGTCTTTCTGAGAGTGTGAATTCTAAGACTTGATGGAAGTGAGAGTTATTCCAGGGAATATCTGGGGCAAGGGTGTTGCAGGAAGAGGGAACCTCTTGTGCCACAGTCTGAGGTAAAAAGCCTGCCTTCTGTGTTTGATGAGCAGCAAGGAGGCCAGTGTGTCTGGAGTGGAACGGATGAAGGAAAAAATACTGTGGGAGGTGATGAGGAAGGTGGAGAAGTGACAGAGTTGCGCAGAAGTAGGCTCTGATATATAGGGCCTTGTGCGCCATTGTGCAAAGACTGGCTTTTACTCCAGAAGAAACGGCATGCCCAAACAAGGTGTTAAGCACAGAAATGACGTGATCTGATTTATATTTTAGGAAGATAACTGGTGCTGTGTTGAGAAGAGACTGATTGAATGGCCAGAGGAGAAGCCGAATAATCAGTTAGGAATCACTTCATCAGTCCAGGCAAGAAATAATGGCAGCCGTGTTTGCTTTCTGGAGCTGCTGTAACAAAGTACCGCAAACTGGGTGTCTTAAACAACAAAAATGTATTCTCTCCCACTCTGGAAAGCCTCCCCTCCGAAGGCTCTAGGGAAGAATGACTTCTTGCCTCTTCCAGCTTCTGGTGTTTGTCAGGAATCCTCAGAATTCCTCATTTTGTGGTAGCATAATCCCAATCTCTGCCATCATCTTTTTTTGGCCATTTTACCCCCCAATGTGTGTGTGTGTGTCTCCCAATCTCTCTATTGTATGAGTTATTGGATTCAGGGCCCACCCCAATCTAGCATGACCTCATCTTAACTTTATTATATCTACAAAGACTCTGTTTCCAAATAAAGTCACATTTTAGGTACCAGAGTTGAAGGCTTCAACATATCTTTTGGGTGAACACAATTTAACCCATAATCGTAGGTAGTCCTAGTAAAGATGGTGGGAAGTGATGCGATTCTGGGTATATCTTAAAGGTAGAGCCAGCAGAATTTTCTGAGAGGATGGATGTTGGATGTGAAAGAAAAAGACTCCAAGACTGACTGACACCTTAAGTTTTCATCTTTCCTTGTCTGTTAATTCAGTTACCACTCACACATCTGTTTTTTAGCTTACTAAATTTTGTTGTTGTTGGATCCTTTCCAGTATTTTCTCTTGGGGGTTTACAACTTAACAAAATATCACTACTCAGGCATTTTAGTGGGGTTTGGAAAAGAGCTGTAGCAAACACGTGTGTGTATTTTCTCCAATGTTTACCTAGAAGTTCTCTCTGGGGGTAAATCTAAGTTTTGTGGGACTTAATATTAGACATTTTCAAAGCCCGCTCTAAGAAAATAATTATAACTACAAAATTAGATACAATAGCAGTATTGCTCTTGAATTTGGACAAGAGGGGCCTGTTCTGGACACACACACACACACACACACAGAGTTTATTGAAGAACCTCAGCTTCTCTAGAAGTTGGGATTTGACACTCAGCCCCACACAGAGCAACCTGTAAACTCAAACACATGTGGCTTCATGACAAACACCTTTAGTCCACAGGGAAAAGTTTTTCCACATTTCACGTGGTATGTCATAAATAAATAAATAAATAAATAAATAAGAGGTTACTCTGTCTGAACACTGAAGATCTGAGGTTTCTGCATCTGAGGTGGACATTGCTTTGGAGTTTGAAGTGGATTTCAGCAGCAGAAGTATTTTGCGTGGCAGAAAAGTTGATTCTCTTGTCAACTCCTTTCTCTGAGTAAGCATGACAACAAGTGCTTGGTTTCTTCAAGTATCATTTTCCAGTGGAGCCACGGATTCAGTCACTCACTCATTCATTCACTCCTTTGCTTATGCTTCTCCTCATTTTTAATGTGTGATTGCAGAGGGGCTCATCATATCAGCGTACTGTTCACAATACTTGCAATAATGACCCCTGAGCAACATTTTTTAACAGTAAACAATTCATATTATTATTAGATTTGTGGGTATATAGATAGATACAAATATGAAAAAAAGGTAGATACAAATATAGAGACAGATATAGATAAAGATATGAATAAGTGCTTGAAGTAAATACAGATTCTTTATCTATTGTATGGGTCTAGATGTTGCCTTGAGATATGATTAAATTGTTGGGGCACCTGTGTAGCTCAGTGGGTTAAGTGTCCGATTTCAGCTCAGGTCATGGTCTCGCCGTCCGTGAGTTTGAGCCCCGTCGGGCTCTGTGCTGGCAGCTCAGAGCCTAAAACCTGCTTCGGATTCTGTGTCTTTCTTTCTCTCTGCCTTCCCTCACTTGTGTTCTGTCTCTCTCTCTCAAAAACTAAATAAACATTAAAAAAAAAGTAAAAATATGATGAAATTACAGTATAAATAGGGACTATTTATAGGATAAAACTAGAATGTTTTGTAATGTTTTCTGCAATAATAATAATCTATCATATATACCCCTTGTAATGTTTGAACATGGTATTCAAACTCAAGGTTCTAGGTAGTTTTTTTTTTTTAATTTTTTTTTTCAACGTTTATTTTTGGGACAGAGAGAGACAGAGCATGAACGGGGTAGGGGCAGAGAGAGAGGGAGACACAGAATTGGAAACAGGCTCCAGGCTCTGAGCCATCAGCCCAGAGCCTGACGCGGGGCTCGAACTCACGGACCGCGAGATCGTGACCCGGCTGAAGTCGGACGCTTAACCGACTGCGCCACCCAGGCGCCCCTCTAGGTAGTTTTTTAAGGAGTTTACTGACAATTTCGGTTTTACTGACCCAACAAAGCCAATTTTCTCCAACTTGAAATAGATAAAAAATTATGAAATTCTCAAAAAAGAGCTGATAATGTGGTGTCATTACCAATAAAATAAAAATTAACTAAAGCCCTTGATTTTTATAATATACATAATTCTTTTTATAAAAGGAAAAATATGGGAATAAATATCTTTAATCCATGAACATAAATCCATACATTATTATCACCCCCAATCATCATTCCATCAATAGAATACTCACCTACGTAGAATAATTAATTTCTGTCATCTTTGAATTTTGCCTAACTTCCAGTTACCTAAAAACAAAATAAAAAAAAATTTCCCCTAATTATGGACATATAGTTGTGAAGATTATGGAACATACTTTATTTACTTACTAGCATATTTAAGACAGATATTTAGATATGTGGTGTGGGTGCATATTTTTGTACTCTTTCCTAGGTCCCCTAACTGTCAGGGGCAATTGACCTGTTCATATGTCAAAATTTGCTTAAGATGAGAAAAAAGAACACGGCAATTTACAAATTCAAAAAAGTGGTCAAATGCACTACATACACAATTTCAAGAAAAAGTCACAATTTTCTTTTTTTAACTAATTGCCTGACAATTATATATTTTTGTCTTTATTGTTTGGATGAACACTCTTCGGCTTTTCATGTGACAAAAACTTTTGTACTTAAAAAAATTTTTCTTAATGTTTGTTTATTTTTGAGAGAGAGAGACAGACAGACAGAGCATGAACGGGGGCAGGGGGCAGAGAGAGGGAGACACAGAATCCGAAGCAGTTTCCAGGCTCTGAGCTGTCAGCACAGAGCCCGTCGCGGGGCCTGAACTCACAAACTGTGAGGTCATGACCTGAGCTGAAGTCATGATCGACTGAGCCACCCAGGCGCCCCCAAACTTTTGTATTTTAATAAAGAGACTATTAATATAATTCTGTGTTTCTTATGCATGATAATTCAAAATATTTCCATAATAGTAATAGTTCAGAGGAGTTTCTCATCTTCAAAATCATTATTGGTAATGTGGTGAAAACATGAAGATTGTTATTAAATTTGAGAAAAACTTTATCAAGTTTCCTTCATATGTGCACTGTTACAAATAACCTTCCTGAAAGCGCCTGGGTGGCTCAGTCGGTTAAATGTCCATCTCTCGATTTCGGCTCAGGTCATGATCTCGAGGTTGGTAAGTTCAAGTCCTGAATCGGGCAGAACCTGCTTGGGATTCTGTACCTTTATCTCTACGTCTGCTCCTCCCCTGCTCTTCTCTTTCTCAATAAATAAACTTAAAACAAAAACAACACCAACAACAAGTAATCTTCCTGTTGTCACTGCTATAGTTTGTTCCCGATAAACATGGGAACTCTGATAAATACTAGTCTGTGCAATTCCCATTAAAAAGAAATTGGGAGAGCTACATCGACGGTGTGTTTAAAACCCAATATGCTGCATTTTTAAAGTATATTCCTGACAGGAGATAACTTTTATATTTACTGGGTGTTGATGAGATTCTAATTCTCTGCTGACACATGTCCAAGTCTTATAATAATAACAAGTTTTGCACAGACACTTGCCTGTCATGAGCTGACCTCGGTGTGGCTTTTGCTGTCGCGATGCTAGGTGTGTGGCCCGGCGGGCCACAGGAGCGCATCTGGGAGCCGATCCTGCAATGAATGGCTGGTGGTGCTGAACTCCACACACACGTGCCTGAGAATGACATGAATATATTTATTGCAGTAAGCCCAAACTAAATGTCCCTCCAAGTCAGCCTCTCTTCATCCAGATCCCCCAAAAGCCCAGGCCTTCAATGCCACCAGACAGACACCCAAGGGGCGCAGGGAAGGGAGAGAAACTTTAAAGAACTGCAGTTCAGTGCCTCGGCTCTGCAAATTTTATAGAAACACGTGACCGCAGAAACACACCCTAAACCCTTCCCTGGGGGTCTTGAAAAGCACCTGTGCAAACGAAGAGCCCGGTTCCTTACAGCGATTCCTCCCTGCTTCCTGTATAACGTCGCTTTGCTGTCACTATTGATGGCTCTGAAAGCTGGGCCAACAACTGGGGTGGGGAGGGGGAGGAGGGGTGGAAGGGCAACCTTAACGTTTGATGGCTTGGATAGCTTTATACAGGATAGTGAATACAGTGTAGACCAGACCTATTCCAGCTTTGTTTGCAAAATTCAGTCCTGGGGCTTTTATAGTAAAACTAAAATCAGTGAGTAGATCACCAATTTTTGTTTTTCAGGAGCTAAAAAAAGCCAAGTTTAGAATCGAGCCAGCCCAGGCGGCAGCACACGGAGAAGAAGAATGAACTGAAATGAAAGCACAATCTGGAAGAATAACTTCAAAACAATGCAGCAGGATGAGAGCCCCGCTGCTACCATTTATGATTCCCTCAAAGCCCGGCGCTCACATCCGTCTGCTTTAACGCCACGCGCACTCCCAGGCGATGGGCCGCTCAGGGGGCGCAGGCTCTGGGTTCTCCTACGGGAACGCGGAGAAAATCAATTTCAATCCTCCAAGGATGATATACACGGCACCCGGAGGTCACCAAACCCCATCACTTCTCTGAGACCCTTGAGACTTGAGAGGAGATTTCCCAAAATTACCACACCTCAAATTTTGGCCCTTTGGTTGAAAGCATATACTGCATTTTCTCTTTCTGCTCCTTTTTACCTATAGAGGTGGGAGGAGCGGGGAGAGACAGGTACAAATACGGAGGACGATCCGAACATTCAGAGCCAAAAACGTCTGTTTTGACAATGCATCCCAGCGGTTGGAATCACGTCAGTAGAAGGACTGGCTGCTGTACCGGTCCACATAAGGAAAACTGATGTGCATGTTTGGGGGGGAAATCCATTTCTTTCGCCGTTGATTACAGGCACTATTGTTTTGACTAATGCCCGGGCAAATTAAGTGTTTTAGTAAGATTTAGAATGATCAGTAAAGGAGTCATAAAGTAAGAAGCATGAAACTTACCTGTGTGTGTGTGTGTGTGGGGTCACACCTCCTTTACTTGTTAGGTGGCCTAGCTTAATTCATTTCTTTCCTACAAACCTATTTTCTCATCTATATAAGGGGATAGAATGTCCAGCTTACCAATATTAAAAACTTGTAACGAGCATCAGATAAGAAGAGTGTATGCATGAATGTTTTTAGGTGGAAATGTTATAAACGTAAGATATTATTCGATTTATTTTTTGAAAATCTGAAATTAATGCCTTAAAGGAACAGGCTTTTTTATTGTGGTGGGGGTTGGAGGGTGGAAACAGTGGGGAAGTCCGGAGACATATTGAGAAAGTGAACTTAGACTGGATGGTGGAGAGTCAAGGCACCAACGCCCTGAGGAGTTTTGAATTACGAGAGGGGGATGACCCAAGATGGTGAGACAGGAGCATCATGAGAGGAAACTTCATCTACCTAAAAGAAAATTATACAAATTCCAGGTGGAAAATAGACAGGGATATTACACGGTGAAACAACACAGAGGATACAATACAGAGATCCCCTTACAGGTTAAGCATAATCAGAAGACGCATGGACTCTTTCAAGTTGCACAAATTTGCAAAGACTTTGACTTCTTTCAAAGTTATGTAACACAAAGTGCCCAACCATCATCCCCCAAGCATATTTAGCAAGTGCTCATTTGTCTGCAGAGCTAATGGGTGACATCCATGGACTGGGAAACTGATTTCAGTTTTGTGTATGGGTCCAGCTCTTCATGTGCTATAGGAAATGGAAGGGAGTTTTTATGAGATTTGCAGAGACAATAAAGTTAATGCTTAAACTCTGACTACTTGCTTCTACCCTAAACTCAGCATATGTGGCAATTCAGTATATTTAAAAAACAAACAAAAAAAACAGTTTGACTTTAGTGGAGAACATTCACAAAGGTTTGCGTGAAATCAAATTCAGTCTCTACACTTTGAGAATATTCTGCTTTTGTTAAAATACCCCAAATGCTCCCATAATAAAGAATCGATGTTAATAATTTTGATTTTGAGATTTTATTCTGAGTATAATAAGAATACTCAGAATAAATAGTATTCAATAGTATTCAATAGTTCTGATTGAAAGCAAACAATATAAAAATCCCTGTACAGGAGAGTATTTTGATCCTGACTGCTGGTTGCAAACAGGTCACATTAGGGTCTCTCACCATCCTTGCTTTACCAAGACCTGCCGTTTGGTGACATTATCACGTTGTGAAGAGGGCCCTTCTTCCCTGCACCGCCAGTTCATGTTTGGGAATTCCAGTTTCACGAGCGAGGTAGCCAGCACCTAGGAGCTTGGCTCCCCTTGGGTGTGCTGTCCCGTGGGAACCTGCATGGACCTTGCAGTAGCCGGCAGTGGTGGGTAGTGGCCAGTGAAGGTAGCAAAGAGCAACATCCCGCTAGCAGGTGGACCACAAAGATTTGTGGCTGAGATGGTTATCCCCAAGCGGTGCGAAATAACAGCAGAGAACTAGGAGAATCACATGCATCAGGCAGAGAGGACGGAGGGCGGAAACAGCTCGAAAGGAGAAGGAATTGTGAGTAAGAGTCTGCAGTCACGTAAAAGAAATGCCAGACAGAGTTTGGACGCTAATGTAAATGACTGGATGGACGATGACTCAAATAGGAACCAATGTCTAAGACTGCATGTGGCGTTTGGGAGTGAGAAGCAACAGGTGGCATCAATGTGACCAGTGGCCAGTTCTGTCTGCCAGACAGAAAACCCAGGTTTCAGTCCGTTTTTTGGCATCATTTAAATCCCTGTTTCTTAAGGTTTACTATTTTATGCTTGTCCAAAGCATTAATAAAAAAAAGAAACTTTCTAATAAAGCATCAAGTAATACTCATAAAATAGCACTATAGCTGATATGTATTGAATATTATTGTGTGCTAGGCAATATTTTAGGGATTTTAAACACATTGCATCATGTTACAAAATGAAGGCAGTTGTGTGTTTAGAGTTATTCTTTGTCGTAATTATTGCTTAGGTTAAATTTTGAAAGCTCAGCAATGGCTATTGTTGGTTGCCTATTCAGCATTCATTCTCCCTTCCTCCTTAAAAAAAAAAACCTGTTTTTTCCCATTTTTATTTCTTATTTTTAGCTCTCCATCCCTCTCGCTAGGCTCATCGATCCATTTTCTCCAGCTCCAGAAGTGAGCTCTGATTCATTTTATGCAGACTAATTCTATCCCCTTGCTTAGATTTCTGATTGGTTCTGGGTTTGACATGATACACAGTTGCAGCCAATGAGAATAAAGAGAAGGTTTATGGTGAATTCTTTACAAGTACCACCTAACTCTTCCAGGAGGGCTCCAAGGAGTAATCACTTCACACATGACACAGCCTGGTTGTGAGGAGTTGCGATTGGGTCCCAAAGCTGTCTAGCCGCTACAAAGCCCAGGCTCCTTTCACGACAACCCTCAACTGCATCCTTATTTTTGTCACCACACGTAGTAGTGGATAACTAGTCAGTATTCTGTTCTTCTCCCCCAGAGATGTATACATCCTAATCCCCAGAACCTGTAAATACGTTACCTAATAGGACAAAGATATGTATTAATGTATTTGCAAATGTGACTGAGTGAAAGATCTTGAGATGGGAGATTATCCTGGATTATCCAAGTGGGCTCAACAGAACTCTTGATAAGAGGCAGGAAGCAGGTCAGAGTAAGATGATGGAAGCCGATCAAAATGATGCAGCAATGACCAAGGCACGCAGTTGTCCTCTGGGAGTAGTTGTGGAAGTTTCTGCCAGACACAGATTCTCCCCTAGAGGCTCTAGAATGAACTCAGCTCTGCTGACACTTGATTTTAGCCACGTTTATGACCCATCTCACATTCCTGACCTCCAGAATGGGAAGATAATAAATTGGTGTTATTTCAAGCCATCAAGTTTGTGGTAATTTTTTACAACAGCAATAGGAAATGAATATATCACGTAAGCACAGTTTAATATTTGTAAGTCTCAGAAATATCAAATTTTTAAAGAAACATAAAAAAAATTTGAAATTCAACGAACATATAATTGTGCTTGTCCTGCCACAGTAAAACATTACAAATTTTTCAAGAGAAAACAGAAACTACTTCTGCTATTCTTAGATAATTTGGCTGCCACTCCATTTCTGTTAATAATGCAAGCTGTATGTCATCTGAATATTTTTTTTTTAATTTTTTTTTTCAACATTTATTTATTTTTGGGACAGAGAGAGACAGAGCATGAACGGGGGAGGGGCAGAGAGAGGGAGACACAGAGTCGGAAACAGGCTCCAGGCTCTGAGCCATCAGCCCAGAGCCTGACGCGGGGCTCGAACTCACGGACCGCGAGATCGTGACCTGGCTGAAGTCGGACGCTTAACCGACTGCGCCACCCAGGCGCCCCTGTCATCTGAATATTTTTGTCAAGTGTTTATGACTGTCTATTTGTCTTCATTTTGGCTTAAATATTATATAATGTCCTGAGTGGTAGTCCATCACAGATCTCAGAACGGATGTGCCACCACTATGAAAAATGTTGATGTTGAAGGAACATGTTAGTTGACTTCTTAGGTAAGTTTAGCCTACCTTGTTTTCAAGTGTAAATGGAAGTAAGAGAGCTTCCTGAGGAGTTTGACCATTTTACAAAATAGGAACATAAGTTATCTGACACAAATGATATTTTTTTCTGTGGAAATTATATTGCTCTTTCAAAAGACAGCCATCCTGTTATCTTGGCTAAGCTTTGTGCAATGGATTTTGGAATCGTTTTCATGGAGATGGTTGCTAAGAGTTGTGTCTAGTGACCTTGAATTGATTTGGATATTGAAAAGACCGTAAGTTTACTATGCATAATCTGCCAAAGGCACCCACTTTTCCGTGGAAATGGTCGAAAAGCCTGCATATATCATGGATCTTGATGTTTGCAGGCCCACAGAAGGAGAAATGTCTGCATTTTGGTGGAATCCCTTTCATAAAGCACTCTGCTTCATCTGCAGCTACAGGTACAACCCAGACGTGGCACTTCCACAAAAGGATCACTGCATGATGTTGTTTCCAATGCAAAATTCGCCGTTAATCCTCAATGAAGTTTATGGAAAGTATCGTTAAGAATTTCATAGAAGTTAGTGCCTTACACAAGAAGATAATGAGAACCTCTGGATTTTCCTCTTATATGTCACTTCATCATCTGTCATAGAAATCAACTTTGAGTAAATAGTACTGGGAATACTTCTCAAACCTCGCTGTATCGGTACTAGCGACAAATAGGGCAAGTTTTGGGCATAAATCCTGTTTCCCTTCCCTTACTATCTACCTGTATAAGTTGAGTCAATACAATTTATTTTCTCTACATTCCAATTCTTTATTTTGTAGAATGCAGCTAACAGCACCTATCTCATCGGATTGATGTCAGCATGAAATAATCCATTTAAAGAATCTGATATACATTCAATATTCAAGAAATATCAGTGGCTATTACTTTCTTTACCCAGGTTTAGTTGATGATTTACATGTCAAACACAAATGTATTCTGACTATCACACGGTCTATGTTTACCATTTCATTACTTAGACAGCAAGACTTAGTCCTTGTTAGATACTATGGAACTGGATTAGGGCGAGTGTCTATTAATCTAATTGAGATCGTGAGGCCCTTTCCATCATGTAACGCTGTCTTCCTCTTTTGAACTCATTTGAACCACAAGGTGAAAGACGCAGTAATTCTTTTGGGGCCACCAAAAATGATGAAGTGGGGATAACTGTTAATTCCATATCTACTTCAAAAACACATAATTCACAAGAGCGCTAACGCTGAGGTACCTACCCTGTGGTACTTAAGAGTTTATATTAGCAAGTACGGGAAGGAATATGACATAAGCCAGGGGAAAGGCTGCCAACGTCTTAGAGAACTAACGTTCATTCTGCCTTTCTTAGTATGTACCCCATAGAGAAACGTGTTTTTTAAGCTATAAGAAGTAAGGTGCGATTAGCTGGGGAATTGTTACTTGTAACTAAGTTCTACCCTGGAGACAATTAGACTTCTGCCTGTTTGTAATTGTTTAAGCACGATATGTACACAGAGAAACACCACGGTACAATTTATGCCCTTAAGGAAGTTAAAAGGAAAAAGAGACAATTTGGACATAAATATACATATGAAAGAGCAGATAGATGATAAAATGCCAATAAAGCGTTATGCCTTCCTGCAGAATAATATCGGGTTTTATGGCATGCATTCACATAAGAAAGCCTCATAGGACACCTGAAGGTAGCCCCCTAGAAGTACAGGTTTGAGCATTTCAGAATCGCGGAGAAATTGTCTTTCAGGAAAGCAGATCAACTTCGAGGACGTGAAGATAACATCTCTCCAAAGAGTGCCATCATCAGGACCCCTGTGAACAAGGACAGTTTATTCCTCGTTAGTATGGATCCTCTATTGTCAAGCAAGGAGAATATAATCAGAACTGTTTGGTGTGGTTCTAAAGGGAGAAGCAGCCCAGCCTCCACTCACAGAAGGATTCTGGATGCAGACTGGAAGCCCCAGGGGACAGAAGTGACTGTCTAAAATAGAGAATGCTGCCTGCTACCATGTTCTGAACCCAACTTCTAATTCAGAATCCACCAGACTTCCAGCAACTTTCTCTAAGGGCCCCCCAGGAGACGCTGGTCACTACCTGAGTTCAAAGCTTCATCCTGCTTCTGGACTGTCAGGACACTGGTCCAGACTCCGTTTCACCCAGCCACTCATGCTCCCTTTGAGGTTTCTTTCAGAAACGATGCATCTCTAGAACACATGTGATAAGAGGAAGCAGTGTGCTCCAACATGTTTGAACTCTCATAATACCAAGTGGTCTCTGTGAATACGGTGAGGGGACTTTTTCCAGATGTGCTGTTCCTGGCTACAGGGTTGAAGACTTGAGTCAGTTAGTTGGTCGCCAGTATTTCAGCCTGTCCACTATTCAGGACTGTGGAGAGTGTTCAGGAACAGAAAGATGATTCCCAATGGCTTAGAGTCTAAAAGAGGAGAGAGGCAAGTCTGTGTAAAGAAATACCATAAATGACAAAGAAACATCATTTTAACGGACGTTAAAATAAGATGCTTTGCGTCTGAGCTGAGGTCTCGAAGGCCAACTATATAATTAGTACTAAGAAGCCCAGAGGCAGAATTACCATGAAATGAATGAAATCTCAGCTTCGGGGTCCCTCAAGTGCATGAGCCCATCCCAAGGCCCTGTATTCAAACAGGCGCTAAATTTTTGCATTATTTTTCTTCAGGAAGGATCCTAGAATTGTTTAAGCTTTAGGCACAGCAAAAACTGAATCTTCTAATGCTGACTAGGGGCTTCGACACTGGGATAAGTGTAATTCCAGGCGGCCAATGCTTACCAAGGAGTGTGCAGCATAGATATATCTAAGAGTATCAGTCTTTTACATCTTCAACTTCTGTGTGTATTTTTCACTGAATTGATTTATCTAAAAATATGCCTGTGATCCAAGTGTCATGCTGGTTTTTCTTCCCCATTTTCCCCTTTATAATCCTCTTTCTCCTACTTTACAAAAGAAGCTCATAACTTGCATTTGTCCTGAATCTTAATATGGTGACTTCTTTTCCCCTCTGGGTTTAAAAATATTCAGGTTCCAAACAAAAAGATTCTATAAAATATTGTGTTTGAAGAAGACTCCTCTAATTCAGCCATTTTTAAAAGTCATTATCTGACTTAGTGTCTGTTAAAGACATCAGAAGTGGAATATTTGGGCCATGTTGAAAGACTCCAAATTGAGATAATTATTTTCATTTGGATTCGTGGCCTCTTGCATCCACTGATTATTGATGAGGAATAGAAAGACTCTGAAGAGCCCAATAATGACAAAACAAAGAAAGGTGGAAATGCTTTTTTTCATCCATGCTGCAAATTCCTTGACCTATGTACTGTTTGTATCTGTGCATCTATCTATCTATCTATCTATCTATCTTTCTCTCTATCATTTTAGAATTAGAATTCAAAAGAAAGATTTCATGGGGTCACAAATTATCACATTTATTTGACATAAAAAATGAAGTCAGATTTTTTATAGAAAGTCAGTTTTATGTAATTTAAAAATAAGAACTTGCTCTGCCATTAGGTTTATAACAAATATCTTCCAAAAGTAGAATAAGCCAAATCAATAGGCCCATTGTTTTGATAAAAATATAAAACTATATATAAATACAAAAATATAAAAACTTTTGTCACCAGAAACAATTATTTTTTGGAAAGAGTACGGAAATTATCCATATTTTTAAAAATTTTTTTCTAACCATTTCTGAGTATCTGAAATCAAGCCAGATCCCTCTAAGTGAAGGAATAATGGCATGGCTGTCGTTTGATCATTTGGTCTCCTTGCCAGAAGTAAGGAAATGAATTACTCAAATGAAGGAATAATGCATACTTTTGAAAACTGATGATTACCTTTTATTTATTTTTTAATAAAATTGAAATAGGAACTAACCAAATTGTAATTAAAAATAGATTTCTTATAATCACTATGAGACTTTTTGGCTTATAATTGAAGAGCTGCAAGAACTGAAAAACAGGGCCGTAATGAAAGTTCTGGATCACTACTGTCTTATTTATGTGAACACCTTTTATTACGCTTATATCTACAAAATATAGCAATAGATTTGATGCTTGAATTCTGTGTTATTCCAGCAAAAATAAAATTCATCCAGGGAAACATGAACCACCTAAAACTAAAAACCCATCCTTCTCATTAAAGTATTTCTTTCCAAAAGAATTATAATTTTATCTTTGAAAATTATTTATCAAAAGTTTAACACATCCAAGTTATTTTAATCAATCACGTAGTAATAATAATTGTAATAAGGGCTCAATGCAAAATACTTTTTTTTTTTTAATTTTTTTTTTCAACGTTTATTTATTTTTGGGACAGAGAGACAGAGCATGAACGGGGGAGGGACAGAGAGAGAGGGAGACACAGAATCGGAAACGGGCTCCAGGCTCTGAGCCATCAGCCCAGAGCCTCACGCGGGGCTCGAACTCACGGACCGCGAGATCGTGACCTGGCTGAAGTCGGCCGCTTAACCGACTGCGCCACCCAGGCGCCCCGCAAAATACTTTTTAAAACACCTAGAAGTCTGTGGTTACAAAAAGTTTTTAATTCTATTTTGACTTATATCCATATTTTAGTCCCAGAGAACTATGACAGGGGGTCAGGAAAGCAATGTTAAGCATAACAGTGTAATATCTTAGGCAAAACTCTTGAGAAGGAAATTAGGATGAGACTTTAAACTCAAGGAGTAAGAGGGTGATGTAAAATTTGTGACCATGAGAGAATAACTTGTTCATGTGTTTTAAAAGGATAGTGATGGGTACCAAATTACTGTGATAGATTTCACCGGGTAGGTTAAAAGAATAACAAAAACAGATTTTGTTCTAATGTCAGTAATTAATCCTTTGCAACTACTTAAATATAGGATAAAACTTGTAGTTATCAACCTAAAAATATGCATGAGGTTACCTGGTTTAAAATTTTAGGGATACATCAAAGAAAAAAGGCATTGTTTTAGACCACATAAACACATCTTGCTATGCAAAGACATTGTAAAACCAATCCTCCCAGTAGCAGGAATCATCTACCTCCACCAAGGAAGCATGGACACTTGAGAGGCGAGGAGGAAAGTTTCTCGGGAGACAGTTGTCCATATGTGGAAGTTTGGTCCCTACCCGAGGGTGAGGATGGGAGAGGTTTTCTCCTCACCTCAAGCAAAGTGAGACTGGCTTCAGAGGGACAAGCCGGTGAGATGAACATGGGGACTCAAGATATAATGTCTGAACCCATTGGGATTATCCCTAAGAGTGTAAGGCTAAACCTGGAGCTGCTCTACTTGGTGGAAGAACCAGGTAGGAAGGCTGAGTTGGGTGTGGACATTCTCAAGGACAGTGGGACATGTTTTCTGGGTAGTTGATGCAGACCTTGGTTTTAACTACTACTCCCACCATAATGGTAGATCCAAAAGGCAAGGGATTTCTGTCTTTTCTTTTCTTTCATTCTTATATCCTTGGCATTTGCAATGAGCCTTTGTACATAGCAGTTGCTCAATAAACATGATGAATAAATTAATGGAATTCTAACCCATTCTAAGCATCAGTCTACCTATTCAGCCCATTCTTTGGGAACCAGGTCAACCCCAAATCTTCCCAGCTTGCTCATGTTGGATGTCTCTGGGTCTCCAGGGTGAAGTTTCTTCCAGGCAGAAATCATGGAGCCCTGACCCTCAGCCCTGGTCTTTTTGCCTAGAGTAGTTTGGCTAGAGTAGTTTGGCCCAAATCCTGTGCTGGCTGTCTCAATTAGAATTCTAGAATCCCCTGAGCTCAAGCTCCCGCTCAACAGGTACTGCTCAGTTCTGAAGAGGAAGAGGTACTTGGTTTAGAATTAGGAAGGAGGGCAGCACCTCTCAAGACTATAATGTTTTTTACAAGAAGCGTATCTGGATAAAGTAATAATTATGGTGATTTTCACTGGCTTTTAAAGGTGGGGGAATGGAACAAATTTATTTGTGGGTAATCAAAAAATAACACACAGTTGGTGGATATGTGTGGTTGGAAGAATCTATGATTGAGAAAAACATGGCTTCAACACTAGGGAGCATTAACAGTTTCAGGCATGGTAATGATCTGACTGAAAAAAGTGCAGCGTGTGTAGAAAAGTTTCTAGTACCCCAGTATTGTGTGCTTCCTGCCTTTGTAAAAAAATGTCTCTGCGTTTGTGTGTGGTAAAGGCTAATATTTAGGAATCAGAAATTAGATTCAGAAATTTTACATGGTTTTCACAGCATGGTGATTTCATAAACCAATAGCATTATTTTTTTAAGTTTATTTATTGTTGTCAACCTGAAATACTAATTCAAAATACTCAGCTTTTAAAATATTAGTCAGATTTTGTGTGTTTGAGGTCAAAACATAGGCCCTATACTTTTTATGTAAAACGCAAAGTGGCTAAATCTTGAAGTTTGGCCCCAAAGGGCAAGTTTTAGCACATTCTAATTGGATGAAAAAGATAGAAGATGATGTGACTTTATCATAACTATTATTAGGGCATATATTGGATGATTTTTAAATATCTTTGAAGTAATTCAGTGTTTTAGATTTTAATGAAGACTCGCTAAATTTGTCCACAGCAGTTAATGCTTACTTTACTTCTCTGTCTTAAAAGATAACATCTCAGTGTACGTGTACCTCGTACAAAGCTATAACCCTTCTGATGACCGTTTATGTAGCAGTGCTGGGAACTTTTTCTGCTAGGAGAAGTTTTAAGGGCCCAGAATAGTACCTTCTGGGAGTCGACTGGTTTGGGGTAAAGAGGAGAGAAGGGAAGAAGGTAGATGACAGAAAAATCTTGCCGCAGAAGTGAGGCATCCATATTTCAAATTCAGAGACCAAACATCTAACTCGTCTGCCGCACTTTTCAGTTGATTTTCCGTGTTCAAACCAACAGCTCTTCTTGTCTGCCAGTAAACGCTACTTCTGTACCCTCTTACCCCTTTCTAGCTGTTTGCTGCTATCTGCTGTTTTACATCCCTCTCTAGATGAGACAGCCAATGCTGGCGAATCTGATAGTTTTCCTGGAATAGGCAAAAGAGCTCTCTACTTCATGTGTCAAAATTCAGCAGCCTAAGGGGTGCCTCACAACACCAAGAAAGAGATGCGGAGAGAAATGTAAAATTGGCATTGCCACGGCATGGGGGAGTTGGATCATTTGGCCAGATTTCATGTTCTAGCTGCTTTTTCTAAGGTTTGCTTTCCCAAGCTTTTCCTTTGTTGAGATGTTATCTGGAAGTTTTCATTTCATCATAAAGAAAAGTTTTTCTTGTCTGCCTCCTTTTGTGACCAATTTATGAATCTTCTTCATTAGCCTTTGCTTCGACTTCTGGTTGTAATTCTCACTGTCTAGAAAAGCAGGCAGTCTTTGGAAGCTGCTTCTTGTAGCTGACTCTGTTCTTGGCTGTGCCGTCCCTTAGAATCTCCTTCCCAAGGGGATCCTGGCTTTGCATCTAAGGGCAAATCAGCTCAGCTGATACCAACACAAGGACACCCATCATGAAAAGGGCCAATCAAAGCACTGAGCAAGACTCCTAAAATGGAAACTGGGTATGCATTTAAAAATTTAAGGCATTTGGTTAACCCCTCCCTCTCCCTTCCTTCTATACCACAGACAACACCACGCACACACACACACACACACACACACTCTCTCTCTCTCTCTCTCTCTATATATATATATATGTCTTTTGCTTTCATTACTACACACACACACATACACACACACACACACACTATATATATATATATATATATATATATATGTAATAGTATGTCTTTTGCTTTCATTACTATGGTTTAAAAGAAATGCTGTGTCAGTGTTTTGATGCATCCAGGGATTGAATGTAAACAACATGGTACAACTCTAGAAACTGCCATCATAAAATATTTTAAGAGGCAGAATAGAGTAAAATAAAATAAAAATGTCTCTTTATGTGATATCTCAGAGTAATTCAGGATTTATGGTACCTTAACCTTTAGAATCCAAAATATTAAGCTATGTTTCTTAGAGATAATAACTCGGTTGTCCCTCACTTATGTGTCTTAGATAAAAGCCTACTGCCACAGAATCCATGAATGCTCAAATACCCTTGCGGGCCTTTAGTAGTAAATCTTATGGAATAGCTTATGGCCAATGTAATGGCCCACAGTAGCCTGCGAATATCATGAATTCTAATAATACTTACATCAGTAGAAACATGAAGTAATGTCTCCATTGTAATTAAATGATGTATTTAGAGCAGTGGACTAAATGGTCCCCTAGTGTGTTGGTGATATATTCTAATAGTCTTCTCTTTACAGCCCCACACGGTAATATTCATGCTTTATTCTGGAGGGCTTTGCTTCTGACTGAACATTTGAATTGCAACATTAAGTGGTAAAGTGGATTACAGCGAGACCCCATGAATATGGATCCTGATCAAGAAACTAAGTGCTTAAAAAAATAAAATGTTACTATTTAAATAGAGTGATTACAAAAACATTTTTATATGGAGGAATGTCGGGCCTCTCTGCCTCCCTTCTAATCCTACATCCCAGAAGCAGAACGTACCTGCCACAATTAAAAATTTAGTAGGGTGAAACATCAGAAGTTAAAGCACTGTAATTTCTACTGTGCTTATTGAATTTAAATTTGGGCCGTTTGCGATACAAATTAGCTTTGATAATAATGACATTATTCCGTTTTTAAAACGTGGTCATTCCAAAGACTGTGGTCAACTCTGGAGTGTATATGGAGGGAGAAGATCCCTGGACCAGTGCTCAAAGGGAAGGATCTTGCAGTTGATTAGTTAAACGTGTCACATTTTGAATTCTCATTCTTTATTTTCTCCCTTGAATCAGTCACTAAAGCAGTAGCTTGAGGCATTAAGAGCCTAGGGCAAAGCTGAGGGCACTTCAGTCTATCTAGTGTAGCGCTTAGGAATAAGTGAAGGAACAGAGTATCGTTGTATTTCATAATCGAATTAGACGGTGGGCTAGTATATTGCATAAAATTAACAAAAAAGCTTACGTGTTTATTTGATAAAGTAAGATAGTTTCAACTATTGATGAGATATTATAATTCTTAGAGTTCTTAAACACATTTCTACAAAAAACACAAGGAAAATACTCCACCCTTGTGGATAATTTTACTGTGTTTTTGTTCAATGAATGTGAATTTCTAGTAATGAAGCACTAAATATATGTACGGCTGCCTTTTCTACTTGACTGAGTTAACAGTGACATGTGGGTTTGCATGGTGTGTGTGTGTGTGTGTGTGTGTGTGTGTGTGCGTGACATGTATTTGAGTGTACATTTGTCTGCTGAAGGCATTATGGATTTAAATTCACTGAGCACTTGCAAAAGCTCCATGCATGTCACTGAAATTATGCATGTGATAGCATTTGTTCCTCAGTGGTTTTATATTTAAAGGTGATATGGCATGCCTTATTTCCTAAATTTGCCTTCACTGTATGTTAGAAATTGGCATGTGTTCCACAAATCCAGTAGCTTAAACAATATACCATTGTTTTCACCACAGAACTTTCCTCTAGTAGGGATAATTGGTGATTTGGTGTAAGCTTACATTAACCCCCCTTTTATTTCATATTGCCTTAAAAAAATACAACATAGTTGGTGTGCTCTCAAAGTTTTACAAAAAAGTCAGCTGTCCATTTAGGTTGTGGTAAAAAACAAAAACAAAAACAAAAACAAAAACAAAAACAAAAAACACCTTAATGTTCTAGAAGATAAGAAAATCAAATGCATAAGAACATGGAGACACTGGTCAAATACGGCACTCTAGCTAAATGAAGAGCTCATTATTTGACCAGTTTAGACATGGCTTTGGTTGGCAAGCTAATTCTTTGAGCACCACCCTTGAAAATCATGCTAATGAGCCTCTTCACTTCATCAAGTAGGATTGTGGACCTTTTTGTCTGCATCATTAAGGCCCCAAATTGCCCCATTAGCAAGGCCTCAAATTGCCCCTCAGGGTCAATATTTAATGCAGGTGAGCTTAGGTTAACTACCCTCAGAACCCTCTGGACAACAAACAATGTGGAGTACCTGTTACAGGGAAATTCATTTTCTCCCCAAGTTTCCTTTGTGAAACACCATTTTCCATATCAGAACCATGTTTTAAAATCGCTAGGTTTGTTTTATATCACTGATGGCAAAAGAGTGAGTTTTGGAACGGAAGACAGAAATTCTTCCCTCAGGCACTCCTATCACTGTCTCACAAGCTTTAATTTTTCCATCTGTAAAATGGGGATGTTTATACCTCCCCCTGCAATCGTCTGAAGATGATGCTTCCTTTAAACAAAGATTGAAGAGCCAATAGAAAACTATAAAAGCGACATCAACACTTGGCAAGTTTTCATAGTTTCTTTTCCTGCAAGATTTTAGCAATTTGATGGCTGTCCTAATTAATTATTGAGTTAAAAATATGTAAGAAGTCAGAACTATGAGTCGTAATCAGAATATGTGCAAGATTAAAATTCAGAATAAGACTCTGTACGATTAACATTGAGATAATTTGCAGCACTGGAACGTTGCACACGTTTAAAAACAAAAGTATAAAATTTTTCTTACTCATTAAAATTTTCAGGAGGAGGGACAGGCCAAATGTTTCTTCCTGTATCTCTGTTGTCCATTTGGCTTCCTGAATACTGGTTAAAACTCAATTGCTACTAGTTATCTCTAGAGACTCTTAGTGTTTAGGGGGGAATAGCAATTATCTCCCTGAGCATGCTCAGAATCTACTGGTGATGTCCAGACATGAAACCTTTCATATGTAGCAACTGAAAGATGAGAGCCACGGTTACAGTTTCCAGCAAGTATGTGAAACAGAAGCCTCGAGATTACATTCCACATCTAAGTAGAGATAACGTTTATGTCTCCTGTGTTAAGGTTAATTTCCATGCATTTAGGGCTCCTGAAATCCTCATCACCTCTGCGCTGGTACCTGCAAAGTCAGTTTTGCTACTGAATGGGGCCCCAATTAAGAAGTGCTTGCTGGTGTCCTTCCAGCAATATCTTGCGAGTTTGAACAATTTTAGTGAAATAAATGTAACAAGGAAAAATGAATTCTCTTTAGCCTCTATTCAGCCAAAATTAGCCTCCGTGGATTCTGGCTCACAAAAGCACCACGGGCCTCTGGCTGTGCTCTGTAGCTGTGAAATAGAATCAAGATTCCATTAGGCATCCCAAGCTGCCTCCTTCTCCAGGGCAGACAATAAAAATGACAACAGGGGATTGTCCCTCAGCTAGTCTAACAAGGGGGTGGGTTCTTTTCTAAATGACTAGATGTCTATTTAGCTGGAGGAAAAATTTAAAGGGGCCATGGGCCAAATTTTCTTTAATTCTTTGGCACCCATATTTGTTTCTTAGGTCATCTTCAGAGATACCTCGAATTCTACCTCTGTTGACACTTAGAGGCCATGGTTTTTTGTGTGTGCTGAGACAAAAAGAAGAGATCATACATAGGCCAGGCACTTGCGTTTCCATTGGAGTTAGCAGAAGTTTCAGCAATTGCATATGGATTATTGGTTTTGTCGTGAGTTTTCCCCCTCTTAACTCAAGGGTAGAGACTCATCCCTGTAACCTAGACAAATTCTAGATTGGAGACAGATTTGCTGCTTTCAGAAATTATTCATAAACAAGAATCCCTAAATGGGTATGTTTCTCTAGATAGCTACGTCTTCATGTGAACATGAAAGGAATGGGCTTTTATAATGTAGTCTTTGTGACACTGTTGTATGGGCCCATGGTCCTTATGGAGGTCTTTGCCATCCTTCTTTTGCTGAAGCTCAGATCTTCAGTTGTCTACACCACAGGGACCCTCCTATGCTATGACCTTGCAAAAATTCCTTTTGCCATGAATTCCTAATCAACTTGTCAATTTCTTTCCTGTATCAAAAGTGCAAAAGTCTAAGAACATTTTGTTACCCTATCCAAGGATAAATGTGATATCACTTATTCAGACCTTACATAAATTTGATTGAACATTCCTTCTCCTTCTAATTGGCCCAGTAAATAGACTTTTGTATTTTCCTTGACAGATGCCATAGAATGAAATTTAATACAGCTTGTCAATGAGTAAAAGAAAGTTAAAGAGTTCATCAACCATTCATAGTAATTGTACTGTACTCATATAGAGTTATAAATGTATATTTCATGGCCACTTCTCCTTTGCTTCAATCAAAATTACTGGCAGGAAGTAATATTATATAATCCATGGTGTCAGTTACTAATGGTAGGGGCAAGTAAATCATAATGTTTTCATTATCGAATTGCTAATACTCAGAGGTTGTAATATTCTATATATAAAGTCTTTAATAAGCAATTATTTATGTGCTCACTTACTGGATGTTGCCTATCCAAGGCATTTCGTCTACACTAAGTGGAAATTCTATTCAATAATTCTTTCTGTAAAGTCATTCATTGGTATTATAGCTCTATAAAGTTGCTTAAAGAATATGTGGCATATTTATTATGGCAGTGTGGCAAAAAATAAGATAGCCCTGAAAATATTAAAATATAAATTGCCACTTGTAAAATATCATGACTGATTCTAAGATAAGAAAATAGCTAGATTTGTCTTGTTTTTTTGGACATTGAAGCTGAGATCTGAATCTAATGGATTCATGGCCAGAAAACATGAGTTCTGAAATTGGCGTTGTTATTTATACCATATTGTATGGCCTCAGGAAATATTCTGAAAACCTTTGAGACCTAATATCCTTATCTGTAAAGTGAATATATTCCACTACCAAATATCTTATCAATCATCTTGTGAATTAACGTATTTTGTTAAATGTCATCGTAATAAATACAGTAGACTAAGCAAATCACCAACATATTAATATCCGAGCTTTCAAAGATGAAGTAAAGAAGGGGTTAATGGTAATTTTCAAACAATTGTTAAGCATAGCTTCTAAACATACAGATATTACCTTTCCTTTGAGTATTTAGTCTGATTAGGGTCCTTTTTTTTTTGACACAAAACAAATTTGAACATATCTAGAATGCCTAAGATCAACAGATTTTATTGCCTCAAAAGTTTACTCTGGAGCTAACCTTAGTGGAAAGATAACATATTTTTTTTTGGTTATTTATTTACTTGTTCGACTGCTTTTTATTGTCTGGTGCCTAGTCAGGACTCTTTTACTTTTGACTGAAAAAAGTCTGGTAATTTTAAAACCTTGCCAAAAGATCTGTCGTGTTTTTGGAAATATAACTATGTTCTGTGGTTATTATGCAAGAGTTTATGAAACGAGACACATCGAGGCTTATGGGCACATTAAATCCAAACCCTATATTTTGAATATGCATATTCGTATAGTGACAGTGTTTAGACGGGCTGCTACTATTTACATCCCTTGTGATTAGGCTACTGACGTACCTTACTCAATGGTAAGTTCATTTGGAGTCATTAAGAAACAATTGTCACAATTGTTAGTGATTTGGGGCTTTTCTGAATTTACCAAATTGCCTTAACTGTCTTCTGTTTTCAAAGTTTCCATGCAAATATTCTGTTTGTAGATACCACAGGCCAGCTGAGCATTGACTCTGGAAGTAGGCAAAGGCTCTTGACGTAGTTAGGATTTCTCTGGGTAAAAATGACGAAAAGTGTCCACACAAGATGGAGCAATCGAGTCAAGTTTCATATTTAAAACCAGAGATTAGATCAGATGCTCTCATTTGCAAAAAGGATTTGAAATAAAGGAGGATATATATTTATAATAACTATATGGTCAAGGTTTCTGTTTTTTGCGAACTGCAGGTTCAACAAGGCAAGAGAACACAGATACAGCCACATAACTGGGATCTGTAACTAGCTCCCCATTTCTTCTGTAACTGTGTCGCCAATATTCCCAAGCCACCACAGAACAAAAGTACCCAAACACAATTGTAAGACTTGGCTCAGGTCAGGGAACCAAATGGAGACAGATCACCAAGGTTGTGCACAGTAGGAGAGAAGGAGAACAAAGAGAACAACAACAACAATGGACAAAAAAAAATCTCTCAAAATAAGCTCACAGATAAAATTTCTGAACACATTGATAGAATGAGGCCCCCTAGGAGCACATGGGTGGCTCAGTCGGTTAAGCATCTGTTTCGGCTCAGGTAAGGATCTCGCGGTTTGTGAGTTTGAGCCCCACGTCAGGCTCTGTGCTGACAGCTCAGAGCCTGGAGCCTGCTCCAGAATCTGTGTCTCCAACTCTCTCTACCCCTCCCATGCTCGTGCTCTGTCTCTATCTCTCAATAATAAATAAACGGTAATCTTTTTTAAAAAAGAATGAAGGCACATAGAGACAGAGATGGAGACAGAGAACCACGGGAGAGTAAAATGGAAAACGAAGAATACAAACAAACCAAAAGTATTAAAATTGAGTCTAAACATTAAAATTCTAAACAGGGGTTCCTGGGGGCTCAGTCCATTCAGTGTCTGACTCTTGATCTAAGCTCAGGTAGTGATCTCACAGTTCATGGGATGGAACCCTGTGTCAGGCTCTGTGCCTACAGCATGGAGCCTGCTTAGGATTCTCTCTCTGCTTCTCTCTTGCTTGTGCTCTCTCTCTCAAAATAAAATAAAATAAAATAAAATAAAATAATTCCAAACAAATGACTAAATTAAAAACCGAGAAAGACAGACAAAAGATTGAACAATCAGGTCATGAATGATCTTCAGATGAAATTTATTATAAAGGATAATATCTTTAAAAGAAGCACACTTAAAATATGCAAAGCTATAAATAGGGCTGGTAATATTTCCTACCTTACAGGTTGGGCGGCTTGAGTGAAATTATGTTTCTGGTACATAGTAAGTGTTTAATAAACGTTAGATGCTCTTATTATTACAAATATTCTTATCAAAACGCTTGATATTCAGCCAATGCTCCTTCTCTCCATTGCTTCACATGAAATCTTAGCATTCATTTGATTCCTTCTGCTTGTCTTTATGTTCCCCTTTTAGACTGAAATCTATTATAATTTCAACATATTCGAGGACACCTATGTCACTTGGAGCCACCTTTTTTCCTATTACATAGAGTCTAGAGAAGGTGAGTAATATCTAGAGCTCAGGCAAAAGAAAAACAAGAAACAGCAGTAACAACAACAAAATTCAAATAACAAGCTTGCGTTCCTTCTGCTTCGGAGCACCTGATGGAGAGCCTAAAAATTTCATCAGTATGCAAATTAACGTGGAAGACCCCACAAAGAGGATGGTTAAGGTGCAGTTCTTCAAAAGACAGAATGAAGAAAAGGGGAAAAAACCACTCCAACTAAGTTAGAGAAGCATATGTGAACAGAGATCAGTAAACGAAGTATGTAGGACAGTGAGAAATTTCATACTTTAGATGAAGGCTCTAAAACCAAAAGTCTAGAAGTTTGCATTAGGTTCAAGATAGAGAATCATAGGGCCTCCTAATGGTTGAGCTTAATGGAAATTTTTAGGTCATATATTCCAGTGATATTCAACGTTATTTTTCTATAGAACCATCTACTCAAATAAAACTTTACAAGTAACATATGAAACAGATCAGAGCCTCACTGCTCTGATTAATGGAAAATCTGCCCAATTGACAATCCCCCCTCATGCCTTGATGGTAGCTAACAAAGCACCTTCAAGAAAACCCTAGAAAACAGGGTAGCACGTTTTAAAAACTTTGTGGGTTTTTTAATAATTTTTAAGTTTATTTACTTATTACTGAGAGAAAGAGAACACAAGTTGGGGGAGAGGCAGAGAGAGAGGGAGACACAGAATCCAAAGCAGGCTCCGGGCCCTGAGCTGTCAGCACAGAGCCTGACTCAGGGCCCGAATGCACAGACCATGAGATCATGACCCGAGCTGAAGTCAGACACTTAACTGAATGAGCCACCCAGGCACCCCTAAAAACTTGGATTTTAATAGTTCCAGGGATACCACTGGTTTGTATGATACCTTTCTACAAATGTGAAGAAGGCATTCTTATTAGGTGGATGGCTTGGCAAGAGGGTGACACCTTAATGAATTAGAAAAAGATATATTTCTGGGTGGATCCTCTACCTTTTATGTCACCTCTACCCACACTCCTTCTATTATAAACCTTTGGCCATTTCTCTGGCCCTAGGGTTCACTTGCCTACAGCATAGTCTAAGGTTTGGAGGGCTGATTTGGAGAACAGGACAGCGGGAGCCCTGGGAGCAGTTGCAGACCAGCCTGGACAGGAAATTCGGAGATCCTGATTATGGTCTAAATGGGAAGACAGCAGGCTCTGGGTGAGCACATCTTTCTGCCACTGAAGACTCTTCTTGATGTGGAGAATCAGAGTGCGGCTCTTGAAAGCATTAAGCTCAAGGCAGAAGCCCTTATGCCTCCATCTAAGAATGGCACTTTAGTTGACTCTTACCACCTGTAGGTTGACAAGGCATGAGGAATGAGCAGATAATACAACCAGTAGACAGAGAGGGTACTTTTGACACCAGTCCCTGTAAGGAACTGGAAGGTGGGAAGCCAGGCTGTGACAGATAGGATAAGAGGATTAATATCTGGAAATTAGCCTTTTCTCCGTCTCTCATCTCCTATTGGTATTCTTCACTGCCAGGCCCAGACAGAAGCCAGGGGATAAGGGACATAGTTGATGTGGTTAATACAGGTCAGACTCTGGGACAGAGCAGAGCAGAAAAGGGGGGATAGGAAATCTGGAGGGGAAATAGAATAAATCCAAAAGGCCTTCTCAGTAGACAAGTCATCCAATTTACAAAGTGTTTCTTCCCCAGCGTGTAGGATGACTGAAGAATGGAGAGGCTAGAGGTACAAAGGTCCTCTCCGAGGCTATGACGTTTAGGTAGTAGAGATTATTCAAGTCCTAATTTTAAATATTCTACTATGCTACTGTGAAATTAAAATTAAACTGTAAAAAATTACATGTCACGTGAAGTTTATTTTTTTTGTTTTTAGAAGATTTAAAAGGACTTTCTTAATTATAATATTTTATTGAAAATTTGGCCTCACTAAAAAGAGAACTGTATTATATATAAGGACTGGCGAGCTCTAGGTGATAAATATAAGAAAAGTTGTTACCAAATAGTATTACTCTTATGGAAGAAGGTAATAACTATTCTGGGGTTGAGGGCAATTTTTAAGAGTATTCTGCAGGTGTTACACGGTCACCCATTGAAGGCTCTGAGAAGTGCTGCAGAGATGAGGCTAATTCAATTTGCTTAATATGTGGAAGAGATCCGTGACTGGCAACTGTCAAAATAGAGAAGACTGTTAGGACTCTACTCTCTTTGAGCCTTTATTTAATATATATTCATCCCCTTAATATTTTGACGACTTAGATTGGAGGACTGGCGATTTACTGTGAAGTGTTCTTTGGAGTTCATCATGTGACCTTCCCAGCTCTGCTGATGTGAAATTTTATATTTGAGGAATAGGATGCCAAAAGTCTTTAGCGAGTTAATTTTCTCAGAAGGAGGAATGGAAAGTTTTGTCTTCTAAAATGTCACAGTGCTATAAAGCCCTCAACATCACACATTGATTTCGCTGTTATGTTGAGAATTTGTTCAATTTTGGCAATTATTTAAGATTTTTCCTTCATCTAAAGTAACATCTAAGGCTGTGAAGTCCTCTACAAGGGAGTTATAAATGTTTCAATAATTACTCAAAGCATATCTTCTACATACATTGCTTAGCAAAATCTAAGCAAACATGTTGTGTGGCATGTGAGCTGGTCCATCACCGCCAACATCCTGGCTGTCTCAGGAGGAGACAATAAGGTGACCCTGTGGAAGGAGTCTGTCGACGGGCAGTGGGTGTGCATCAGTGATGTCAACAAGGGCCAAGGTTCTGTGTCCACTTCCGTCACAGAGGGCCAGCAGAACGAGCAGTGACAAGACAGGAAAGGCTCAGCTCCTCTCCTGCTGACTCCAGGACTGCCCTTTCCTGGACCAACTGACCAAACTGCTGGGAGGAATAGCTCCAACAAGATTCCTTCCCCAGGAGTAGTTACAAGTGCAACCAGATAGATCATCTGCCTTAACATGATTTGATATGGTTTGTAATTTACTGTCCTGCTGAAAGCACTCATGTTAGGAGAAAAAAGCTACAAATGATCTTCAAAAAAAAAAAAGAAAAAAAAATTCAAATTATTACAGAAGTTAATGGCACTTCTAAAACATTCTTTACCAGTGAAAATCATTTGTCTTTAAACCAAATATTGAGGCCATTAATTCTGCCTACCTAGGATTCTTTTCCTTTCCGCTCTTCTGGTCTTAGACCTCCCCCTTACCGCCACACATACGTGACTCAAGATTGGCCCAAGGAATACCTGAAGTGAAGCCACTCAAGAGACTTTTCCAGGATAGAAAATATAATTGGAGCTTGGAAAAGAGAGCATTCTATTTTTTTCTGGTAGTGCAGTTATCGGTATATGGCTGCTGCTGGCTAAGGTTCCTCCACAAGACAAGAGAACTATGACAGCAGGAGAGAATAAGGATAGTGTGCAAGGAGAAGAGAGACAGAGGCAGAGAAAATCAATGTGTTTTGCTTGTGTTCCTTAAGCTCATTGAAGTTGAGATTCTAACACCTTTGGCTGAAAATAATCTGAGGACCACACTAAGGACTAAGAATGACTTGACTCTTTGATATTTGGGCCAGGTGTTGAATTTTTTGTCTAACAACTCTCTTTGGAGGAGATTCACTCCGGTGATGCTGACTGCAGCTGAAACATAAGTCCTTGACTTGAATATGCAAAAAATCAAATGAAAACCAAACTACTTGTAATTTCTTAAAATAAACATTCCTCATATTTTTCCATATCACATAAAGCAATTCTGTAGCCTAAGAAAACAGATGTGTTCCAGATTCAGAGACTTAAGTGGCTGTTACCTGTCCAGCCAGCCATCTCTAGCCAGCCAGAGAAACTGGCAGAGAAACAGTAACTCTTGGTTACTGTCCTGGCTTTCAATCTGTCTGTTAGAAAAGACTTTGTGAGTTGTTAGCAAATACACAGTAAGCAGCTAGTCTATGCAGAACACATGGATGATAATGGGGGATATAAAAATAAAAGCCCAGGGAGAACTCCACTGAATGTTGCCGCCAATGATGTTTTGAAGTTCAGCCGCTCTGAAACATCCTGGTCTTGTATGTGACCAATATTAGAGTTCTCCATATTCTATACTTTACCTCTTAAGAAGCAACAGCTATGCAGCTGTTATGGTTTAAAGGTGCTTTTCATATGCATGGCCTTATTTCATCCCTGTAACAGTCTGAGAAAGTTATTGTTATTCCCAGCTTATAGATGGCAAAACTAAGCCTCATTGTGTTTTATAACTTTCTGGAGGTCACTCAGCTAGCACATGCCAGAGCCACCAACTAGACACATGTCTTTTGGGTCAAAATCTTAAGCTTTTTCCAACATTGCCTTCCCAAACAAAACAACTAGATATCCATTTTCTATGCAGAGGATTTCATCTATCACCTTTATCTATCACTTTTAGATATTATAACAATCCCTGTATTTCCTGAAATTAATTCAAGGTTTTAAAAAAATGCTCTGACTTCTATATTTCACTACCCCACTGTTCACTTCCCTCCCCCAAGCCAGGCAAAATGAGGCTGAGGTTATGATGGGAGTGAAGTGGGGAGATCCATTTCACACTTTGTTTGCACTACTCTTGACGTGTGGAGTCAGGCAAACGAGAGGCAACCACAAATCTCCCCATTTGACCACTTGTCCAAAGGTGAGGTGAAAAGGTTTAGTGGGAGAAGTTTGACATTTTATCCCCAAACAAATATTAGAGATTATCCATGGAATTAAATTAGCCATGTGTACACAGTCTAGGGAATTAACTCTATCTGAAATGGTGGATTATTGCAGAAATTGAAACTAAGCCCTTAAGGCACTCTTTCTACTTTGTTCTCTGTATTTTTTACAATGAGCCTTTAGATTATTTTGCCTATTTTGACGGCTGCTTTTCAGTATGTTCTTATTCGGTATGTATTTGTGCACTGCTCTAGCAGGTTTGAACAATTTTTTAGAAAGTATTCCCCTGATAGCCCTCGAAGCAGACAAGTATTACTTGAAGGGGGAAAGGAGATTTCTATTAGGTTTGAGAGTCACAAGTGAAAGGAAGAAATTTGAGAAGTATAAAATACTCCACAGACTGCAAATCCAAAACCAAAACATGACTAACAAGGTTTTGACAAAATAAAAATCCCACTGGTTTTCCAGTATATTTTGCAAGCAGTACTTTTAGTGAGTTATTCTTTTCTGGTATATATTACAGTGTGTGTGTGTGTGTGTGTGTGTAATTTTTACATTATAATTTTCTCAATTACCTCAGATATGAACAAGAATCAGGAAAATGAAGCCAAATAAAAACAATTACGACACTGTCCTCACCACCTTTTGAGAGCCCTAGGAATTATTTTAGAGATGGAAGGGATTTATAAAAGCAGTAAGATCATCAGCCTAGCTCATTATTTGCTATAATTTTTGTAGCCATATTACTAACAATACATTTCAAGTGAAAGATCAATAAATTTGACTTCTCTGCCTGACTTTGAATTTGGCAATCTAGTCCCCCCAAAAAGGGGCAATAAAGGAGTGATTCACTAGGAGAATTACTTTCTTCCCCACGTCCCTGAATTTTTCGTCCAGGAGAAATGGCACACGTGAGTAGAAGCACGTTCAAGCAATTACCTACAAATTTTTACACATTTTGAATGTCACAGAAACTAAAGATAAATTGTCTTCACTTTTTTTTTTTTAAACTACCCTTACTTATCCACTGTGAAGGATTTTCAATAGTTACACTAGGTTTTGTTTTGTAGTTTGAGTTAATTTCATGATCTGTAGATATGGTATTTCCCATACTTGTTTTTCTTTTCACAGAACAGGGACCTAAATGTCAGGTAACATTTGCTGCCTTCCCATAGCGAGCAGGTTAGAATGCTGTGGGTTCTGTTTTGCTAGGTCTATCTCTGAGCAACATCTTGGGCCCCTTGAAGTGATCAGGAACTGAGACCTAGAGCTCTATGCACTAATCCTGAAATTGGGGTGTGAAATTCATCTGCAAGTTAAGGATTAAGAGTAATAGAAAGATAGTGTGACTAGTAATAAAAGAATATTTTGCCTGAACTTTTTCTAGTGATACTCAGTTTGGGTGTTCCTACTTATTGCTAGGTAGGAATCTAAGACTTATCAAAGACTCTCTCCAGCCTGTGACTCCTTTAGCAATGTTTATTGCATACAGCAACGCTTACTGACCTAAGAAATGGGCCTATTTTGGTAAGGTGAATTCTAAAGAAGTTATGTAACTTTAATTTGCATTAGAATAATCTAGAAGACTTGTTAAAAAAAGATCATTGTTGGGCTCCACCCCTGAGATTTTTTTTTTATTCCAAAAGGGTATGGCCCAAGAATTTGCCTTTTAAACAAATTCCCAGTGATGCTGATGTTGCTATTTAGTGACAACATCTTGAGACCACTGCTCTAAGCCACTGACTACTTGTAGCTTAAATAATTACTCCTTTAGCTGGAAATATGCTATGATTAGAAAGGACACAAGTCTCTATGTGTCACATGTTATTTTAATCGATTGCATGAATTCATTCTTGAGCGAACAGCAAGGATGGTCTAACACCAGTGTTGACAATATTTTGTATGTTCTCTGAGAAAGAGACAGTCAAGCTTATTTAACAGTTATTTCATGGGTTAAACATTTTGCAGGGCTTGCTCAGTGCTGATTGATTGCACCATTAAAACACATAGGTAAGGGTGGTAAGATCTTTGAAACTCTGTTGTAGAATCTTACTTTTAATCATTCTGTGTTCTGCACAAAAAGTTGGTAGCAAAAAATAAAAGTTGAAAGAAAGATGGGCTCAGGAATCATTTCAATCTGATGATCCTCCCAGAGGAGACTATTTTGTGGAAGTAAAGAACTCAGAGAATCTGAACTAAATTGGTCAAGCCGTTAAGGCAGCTTGGACAGTTCTAAATAGTGCTCTGAGAGTCAAACCCAAAGGGCACTTCTCCTGAAGACTAGCCATTCCCATGGAGTAGCCAATGTAGCCAGGAGCTGCCCAGGCCCATTTAGATGCAGCACACACATGAAAAAGAAGTGCTGATAAATATCTTTGTCTCACACTTTACAGAGAAGATTTAATATGTATTATATTGCATTCTGTCCAGTTTGGTTGTTCGCGGTTATGAGAATTTTACATTAATTTATTTATCTGTTATATCTCTGTGGTATATGAGCATTCAAGAAAATATGTGAGAAATATAATCATTAGTATAGTTTAAAAACAGTAAACCAGAGTTAATATAAGCAAGTTTTAAAATATGGTGCAGCAAAATCATTCTACTTACACTATTTGGAATATTCTAGGAGGAGAACCATGGCTTCCAAATTAGTAGATTCCACCTCCCCTTACATATGAATAATATAACTGAATATTAATTTTTATTGCTATTTCCCATATAAAATATTTATACTATGCAGATTTTCATGTTCAAATATTTCTTTTTAAATTAATTTAATAAAATATTTGTTTTTTTTTCCGGTAAAGCTCCTGATTGCCTCTTGTAAAATGATACAATTGGTAGAGGTCATTTCACCAGCAGTGAAGAACATAAAAAATAATTGTCGAGAAGAAAAAAATGAAGCATTTTGTACACAGTTTCAATTGCAGCATGACCAGAAAGTTAGAAGGGAAATCTAAGGAAACAATGAACACAGTTTAGTATTGTAGACAGGAAAGTAAAAACGTGAAATCACTTTCCAGTTGATTTATGTTGATTTCAGCAGGCATTATTCATGGAAACTATGATTCAAGGACCGAGAACATAAAAATTGTGCCACTATCTATTCATTTAGTGATACAAAATTGTGATTTCATAAGAAAAAAGGCAACCATTCAACACACTGATGGCAAACCTCACAATTATTGGAGGGATTTTGGATTCCTAATTTTTTGAATATCACTTTAATAATTGTTTGATTTAATCAATACATCATGTGAATTCTCAATAAGACACTAGATAGTAAATTCCTTAAGAATAGGGACTATGTATCACTCAGTGCCAATTGTTGTGCCTTGCATTTAGTAAGTGTTTAACGATTCTTTGTTAAAACTTTAGCTATATTTGGGGCAGGCAGACGACCTGGCGAAATCAGTGTTTCACTCCTCAGCTCCTCACTAGCTCGCTGCCTGGTTTCTAAAGCTCACTTACGTCATCTGTAAAAAGAGGGGACAAGAATAAATGGCCTCTAATGTCCTTTCTACCTCTATAATGCATTCTGCATAATAAAATGCCGTCCAAGACTACTGCACCACGCACAACAATACCGTACCCATTCCGACAATGTAACTTATAGTATGCTCTCTTTGACGTGACATTCCTTTTTCTGGTTCTTTTCATCTGTACCCCCTCGGCATCCAATCTTCTGTCTCATCAAGTCCTCCGGTCTCAGCTCTAATCCTCCGTGATTCTTGTTGTACCCAGCTCAGAGGTTTTAGAATTACGTTTCCACTCCCATCCTTCTGTGAATCTGTCCGTTGACAGCTGAGACTTGGATCTGCACAGCCTTGCACATTCGGCTCAGGCACTGAGGTGCTGAGGGCCCTGAGAGACGAGTTACCTTGATTTGTGTAATGCCACAAGGGTGTGACAAGGACCCTAAGACGGGCCCACGATACCAAATAGAGATCTTTTTACACCCTGCTCTTCACCTCACACAGAGGTTATGCCAAACCTCTGTCACCCTGGGCCATTGTGTTCCTTGTAGCAGGTGATCTGGCCTCCTCATTCACAGATCAGTCCAACACAGTTTCCCACCAATAAACCCATCCTTGTTTGTGTTCCTTTCATCGCAGAGAAAAGGCATCTCACCTCCTGTTCACTAGGTCTTCTTAACTTTTTCAATTTCTTTTACAAAATTATTGAGAGAGAGAAAGAGAGAGCAAGAGCATGCGTGCATGCAGGGGAGAGGCAGAGGAGGAGGAAGGGAGAGAATCTCAAGCAGGCTCCACAGCCAGCATGGAGCCTGAAGGGGGACTTACTCTCGCCACCATGAGATCGTGATCTGAGCTGAAATCGAGACTGGGCGCTTACCCAACTGACCCACCCAGGTGCCCCTCACTAAGCCTTCTTATTTGAAATCTATCACGGAATCCAGTCGAATAAATGGCCTCTAATACCCTTTCTACCTCTATCATATCAGTGGAGTCTGTCTCCTAAATAGCTCCTAACTTGTACCCCCAGCCTCCCTCTACACGCATGCACTGCTAGTTTGGACTACAGCATCTCCCCATTGACTATTGCTAGGGCTTAATTTTCCTCAGTGCCACCCGCGGTCCCAAATGGAAGCACTTTCTTCATTCTTGCACAGTGAGGGGTGTTGGCTTTAAACTCCTGATTCTGCACAGTGAGGGTGTTGGCTTTAAAATCCTGATTTACTGGCCCTCCTCGTGCACAGAATTAATTTTCCCATAGTTCAGACAGCATCCTTTGAGGTATGGCTTCTTACCTTTCCAACCTTTTACTCCAAGTTCATCCACATAAAGATTTGATATCAGATACTCCATGAGGAGAAATCAATTTGTCGCTTTACTCTAGATGCTTCTCTCCTGGGGTCATCTTCATGGACCTTTCTTACTTACCTTCTTCCTAGGTTTAACTAAAGAGCACATTCTACAACGTTCCACAGCTCCATCTTCACAGTCCTATGCTTCACACTGTAGTCAATCTCAGGACAGGAATCTGATCTATTTTGTCTGTATATTCCCATCACTGGGTGCCCTTGATCCTTGAGCTCGCTAAATTCTTGTGGACGGAATACATTAAAAGATGCATGAATACCATTTTGTATATACCGATTTAAGAATATTTTAAACTCAAAATCAGTAGCTAGTTACCCTGACATAGGAGGAAGGATGTCCCATCAATTCTCATAGGTTCAAAGTCATCTTTATGTTCTAAACTAGGCATCTGACATCAGTTTCCTCATATGTAAAGTGAGGATTATTATGTTCATCATTTGGCTGTTCAAATGGGAAAAGATAAATGAAAACACTATACGAAAATAAGTTATTATATATGACAAGGAGTTCATTTAATTCTCCCTTGTCTTAATCATTTTGTATGCTCAATGCCTGACATACAGTAACAATTCATTTTCAACTTCCAACTTTTTAATCTCTTTATTTTGTAGAATCTGATCAAAGGTTTTCTAAGCATTTTTATTTCAAGAGTGGGTTTCTGAGGCAGATTTCCTATTTATATAACTGTTATTCTTTTTTAAATATTTATTATTTTTTTGAGAGAGAGAAAGAGATAGCATAAGCAGGGGAAGGGCAGAGAGAGAGGGAGAAAGAGAATCCTAAGCAGGTCCCGCACTCTCAGCAAAGAGCCCGATGAGGGGCTTGAACCCAAGAATCATGAGATCGTGACCTCAGCTGAAATCAAGAGTCAGATGCATAACCAACTGAGCTACCCTATATAACTGTTACTCGATCTTTTCCCTTCTTTTTCACATATGCATTACACAAGCCCATGGAATCCCCCCTTCTCCTCTTATACACATTCGGGAGATGAGGACTGTTTGAGGTAATTTGCAATTCCATAACATTTCTTCACATTTTAGATAACGTATATTTTAAATGTATACATATGTTTATTTAAAAATATGATTCCTTTAAAATAACCAACTCTGGGGGGTGCCTGAGTGGCTCAGCCAGTTAAGCACCAAACTCTTGATTTAAGCTCAGGTCATGATCTCACGGTTTGTGGGTTCCAACCTCGCTTTGGGCTCTGTGCTGACAGCTCAGAGTCTGCTTGGGATTCTCTCTCTCTCTCTCTCTCTCTCTCTGCCCCTCCCCTGTTTGCATGTGTGTGCTCTTTCTCAAAAATAAAGGAACATTAAAAATCTTTAATAAAGGGCGCCTGGGTGGCTCAGTCGGTTGAGCATCCGACTTCAGCTCAGGTCATGATCTCGCAATCTGTGAGTTCGAGCCCCGCGTCGGGCTCTGTGCTGACAGCTCAGAGCCTGGAGCCTGCTTCTGATTCGGTGTCTCCCTCTCTCTCCACCCCTCCCTGACTCATGCTCTCTCTCTGTCTCAGAAGTAAACATTAAAAAAAAACTTTAATAAAAAAGAAAAGACCTATTTCTATAGAGAATAAAAAAGTAAATTAAAATTAATAAATTAATAAATATATTAGTACATTATGAGAATTTGGGACCCTACATATAAAAGTACAAATTAAATTCTTTCATCTCACTGACTTGGGTACTTAATGTCTTGTGAGTAAATTTGAGAGTGAGAAAGAGCCTTAGAGCAAAGTCGCTCTCCTCCCAAAAGTTTACAGTTTACAGTGATAACGCTCTCCCTCAGGCCAGATCCCAATGGCCCTGCCGTGATCATGGTGGACAGCGGGTTGCTCGCCCCAGTCTGTCTTCATGGAACGGCCTGCTGTGCAACAGTGAAGGGTATGGTCAGCAGGGAGCCTCCCGAGCTCAGCTCTTACAGGCTCTGCTTCAGCCACAGAGAACCTCTCACACCCAGGTCATACTCTTCCCAGGGCAGCTTGTCGTGCAAGACATCTCTGATGGGCAGTTTTTACCACAGAGCTCACTGTCGGGTTGACCAAGGTTTTGTCTAGCCTGCACCACAAATAAGTTGCTCCCACTACCCAATCCTGCTTACTCTTCCTTCCTTTCTTTAACAGTGTTGATCCCTAATAAACATTTTGCACACCAAATTCTGTCTCAAATGGCGGTTCTGCCCTAAAGTGGCTACTGCCTGCTCCTTCTGACACCGGGCCCACCACTGATTCCATTGCCAGCATCGTCTATGACAGATCTTTTTCAATTCACCCAAGAAATAAAGCTTTTTGCAAGAGAAGAATCCTCTAGTGTTTGGCGTTGTTCATGACACCTTGAGTCCTCAAAGGAGCTCTCTTCCCACATGCCCAAGAGGATAATCCTTTCAATGTGCTCACACTGTGGGAAACAAAAGTTGGCAAAAGCAGTTTTCCGCAAGAAATTCTTATTTTCTCTCTTGCAATTTCTCCTGTTCAAGAAAACCCAGGTCTAACAACTTGGAAAGATTTAGTGCCGCAGAAAGGAAAATACAGTGACATATTTATATAGTGATACATATTAGTGACATAGGGTTTTAAGAAAGGGAATATCAGTACCACATTCACGCTTTAGACAGAGAATTATACCAATGGGATAGAGAATAAATTGGGACCTGGTGGGGAGGGGGTTAGTTGAAAGTGAATAAAGACAGAGGGGTCAGATATAGGGTAATAAGCCAGCCTCTGTGACAGGTGGGTAACCTGGACTATAGAAACTATGAAGATAGAGTAGGAAGCTGAATATGAGTGAAATTTCAGTAACATGCGTGTGATTTTAGAACTTGAAGGGGAGGAAGGAGTCAAAGATGACTAAAGATTCTATTTGGAGCTAATGAAAAGATGATGATGCCATCCACAGAAATAGACACAGAGAAAATAGGGCCATTTTGAGGGCAAGAGAATGAGGTTTGTGGGGGGAAAGCAGAGTTTAGTTGCCTGTAAGGAAACAATTGAATGGGCAGAGGCTAAAGTGGAGGTTCAGAATTACCCAATGAAAAGTACTGCTGAATCATATGGAACTACTTTCTTTACAGAACTTTCTTCATGTGGCAGTGGAGTGACCAAGGAAGATAGGTCTTTGCGGTCAGAAAATGCCCGCAGTTGGTACACAAGTCCTGTTGATATCTTCCTGACTCAACTCTCGATGTCTATAACTTGGAGATATATATATATATATGTATATATATATATATATACATATATATATATATACATACACACACACATACACACACACACACACACACACACACACACACACATATATATATATGCAGAACTCAAGATGTGCCTCCAGTCATGCTGAAGAAGGAGTAATTCCGTAGATAATGCATCTGAAAGCAAGACAAGTAGGTATTGGGTAGAAGACTGAGTGCTGAAATGTTCTAGCTCTTAAAAGAAAAGGACCAACCTCCCCCTACCCTCCCTCACCCCGCCACAAATCACCAAATAAAAGGTAGAGACTCATTATTTCCTATTCTCAGGAGAAGAGAGAACTGATGAATATTCTATTTCTCATCATCATTTGGGATCAGACTAAACTTGGGGAATGGGGTTCTGCCATCCTTTGACATCATTACATTAACAAAAGGAGAAAGCTTTTGACCCCAAATGAAAAATTTCTTTCCTGTCATTTAAATATTAGCCATTAAATCTCTGCTTCCTGGAATCTGAAATAAAAACTCCAAATCTCTTGGAAATATCTATGAAACACACCATTTTCATTCACAGTGTGTCTTCTTATGAAAATGTAGTGGATACAATACAGTCCAGACTTTTTCCATCTGAAATGTCTGACAGCATAGCGCTTAAAATGTACAGATTATTTGAAATACAACATTTCTGAAAAATTTTGGACCTAATAGTAGTCTTGCAAAAGCTAGCATTTATTGAGCACTTGTTATGTGTGAGTTGATATGCTTAAGTGACCTTTTTCTCCTCAGATCCAATGTTTAAAGGAGGTATAATCATTGTCCCTCTTTTAAGAAAGGAGACAAATGAAACCAAAAGATTTTAAGTAAATCTCTCAAAGTCACAGAGCTTGTAAATGGAGGATACAAGATATAAAGACAGAACTGCCTGATTTCAGAACTTTTCTATCTTCACTACACAGTATATTACCTTCCTTCGATGGCACACGAGTGGAAAGTAAAATATATTTTTTGAGAAGTTCTGAATAAATTGCGGAAGAAAAGCAGTAGTTCCTTGTCACGATTGCTGTTGCTAATCGATGTGTTATGAAAAAGCAATATGTAAGAAATTTCCATACTTAATGGGTCCCAACAGGCAGAGGATTTGGGCAGAACACTACTCTTTAAACATGTAATGATTCTTTGTGTGGGAAACCAAGATTTATTTCAGTTCAAAAGTGTGTCAATTACGTATAGAGGTACAAAATCGTGGTTACCATGGCTAATTTTTAAGAGCTTTTTAATTTTCTTTAACTTTTAAAAAAAATTTTTGAGAGAGACAGAGCGTGAGCAGGGGAGGTGCAGAGAGAGAGGGAGACACAGAATCTGAAGCAGGCTTCAGGCTTTGAGTTGTCAGCACAGAGCCCAACACGGGGCTCAAACCCACGAACCATGAGATCATGACCTGAGCTGAAGTCGGACGCTCAACGGACTGAGCCACCCAGGCGTCCCAAGAACCTTTTAAAAGATAAATTTTAAGGGATTGATTCCCATGATTTAAAATGGCCTATTTCCTTTTCATACCACTTTTGGGTAATTGGGGAATATTCAAAATAACAAAATTTTGAAACATACCAGCCCCTAAGTCAAGGTCTGCATTTTATAATACTTTGAAATAATGTGTTAAAAGCTTGGACACCTTTATTCCAAAGTTGAGGCAACATACTTATGAGGCATTTCAACAGTTTCTATGGGACTCAGCAAGTTGTGACACTTTTCTGGCTAGTTGTTATGCCGGCGTAATATAACAGCAGAGATAGAATACTTTGGAGTTGGATACAGTATTAGTTACAGTAACATCAGATCCGATTAAAACAGAACAAAAGGCTACAAAGCATATGTCTCCAGCTCAAACCAAGTTTGCTCCAGCTCAGTTGGCAAAGCAAGGAGATAGCAGGAAGGACTGTGCTCCACGCAGTTATTCAAGGATCTAGGTTGATGCAGACTCAGCCAGCTTTACCATGTGGTACTGACATCCAGCCGATAGAAGATTTTAAATGGCGGTTTTAAGGAGTCAGGCTCTGAAGCTGTGCACATCACTTTCTATCGCATTTCATTGGCTAAAACCCAGTTACGTGGAGATGCTTTACCGTAAGTGGCTGGGAAATACAGTCTGTGGGGCCAAGACATGAGGACATGGGTGTTGGTACATCTATGTCAATCTATGACACACACAAAGGTAGGTTTAAGTCTCAACCTTGCCATCTGCTTCCCATATACTTGGGCATATTACTTAACTTTTACAGCTTCAGTTTCCTCTTTTGTAAAATGGTAGCCATAATAATTCATACTTTAACATTTTTGTAAGGATTAAATGTGATTTGCCTATAGTGCACCTGGCTCTGTATTTGGCAACGGGAGCTACATGGTAAATGTTAGCTATTGTCTTTTTGTGGATGAATGGTATTCAAGTACATCGTCTTGTGTTACGATGAAAACGATCAGAACTGAGTGGGGATGATCCAGGATCAGAAACTACTGACCAGATCTTAAGCAAAAGGCAAACTATAATGCAGGTTTAGATTATTATTTTTTTTTAATTTTTTTTTTAACATTTATTTATTTTTGGGACAGAGAGAGATAGAGCATGAATGGGGGAGGGGCAGAGAGAGAGGGAGACACAGAATCGGAAACAGGCTCCAGGCTCTGAGCCATCAGCCCAGAGCCTGACGCGGGGCTCGAACTCACGGACCGTGAGATGGTGACCTGAGCTGAAGTCGGACGCTTAACCGACTGAGCCACCCAGGCGCCCCAGGTTTAGATTATTATTAAGTAACTAATAATGATAGTTGGCAGTTATGGAGTACTAGCTTGATAAAGATCTTCACATAGATCAAGTTACTCAACACCCAGAGTGATATTATGATACAACTGCCATTATCATACCTATTTTTTAGTTGAGGAGACAGAGATTTAGAAAAATTAAGTAATTTGCACAAATCTGCAACCAGAAAATTAGAGAAATGAGATTGAATTTATCTTACCAGATAGTTTATCTTACCAGAGACTTCAGGATCTAAATAACCATGGAAAAAAAAAAAATCAGTAGTGGAATCTAGGGTGAGGGAGATTCACCAAACAAGGTTTGAAGCTAAGAACAGACGTGAATGGAGTTCATCCAGTGTCCTGAAGGATTGTCAACTTTTCTCATCCAAGGCCAAGAATATAAAACGTCGAATTCTAAACAAGGCCAGAGGTTCAGCTCACAGAATGGAGCAGGGAGGCCACCATTAGCAACAACAACGTTCGCCACACAAAATTTTTGCCCACAGCAAAACAACTGCCAGGTCAAGCCTGGGGCTCTAATCACTCCTACCAAACCTGGAGGGATCACGATCAATGCCCCGCAGCCACCCGGAGTCATTAAAAGGGTCTGAAGTTTGGCAAGCTGGAAACACCTCTAGGAACAGGCGAGTGCCGAAGTCGGCTCTTACGGACAATGAATGATTCCCACCTGTGGTGTGTGCTGAGAGGTGGGGAGGGAAGGGAGAGATACCATATGGGGATTGTGGGTTTTCCTAAATTAGGGGCCCGGTACTACTTTCAGGGTTTGAATTGCACAGAGTACAGCCTCTGCTTGGGCAGGAAGCTGGGATGGAAACACCGTTCAGAGTTCCTCCTTTGAGCCATCAAAAGAAGATGATCTGCCACGCCAATGGATCCCTAGACACTTTATGGATAGTGCTCTCTCTTCAAATTTATACGTAGACTTTTCATGGCATTCAGAAGTCAAAACACCATAATCATTTGCAGTTCTGTATGAGTGTGATTCAAACAAGGAAGAGAATCAGATTTCCAGAGACATTTTGATACTAGATGAGGGTGGGGGTTCGTTGGGGGATGGAGGTGGAATGAGAATAAAAATGACGATAGAAAACGTTGATAAAACAACTTCTGCCCAACTGGAAGGTGGCATATCTTGGGCAAAATAAGAAATATCCATCCAAGTACTACACATGACCTTGCCACATATTTCAAAATTGGTAATAATGTCCCTGTGTTTTAGTCCCCAGGAAGTAATGACTGACATCATCACCTCCGGTTAATAACAATTCACGGTTTATTTTTTAGCCAACGGACGGTTTTTGCTCCATTTTTGAGCCAGAAGCTTGCTTAAAAGTCACACACATGCACACATGCAGAGTGTCTATGGACTTTAAGGATACCGATGCCATCGGCTTCCTTTCCATTTACAACTTAGAATCAAATAATGCACTTTAACAACAACACTGCGACAAACACCACAAGGAAAAGGGTGCTTGCCATTTGAAGGGAAACCGGAGCAAATCTGCAGCTAATGGGGCCATGCCGTAACTCCCCTGAGCTACACAAGAGCTGGGCATATCCCTGTGGACAGTAGCAATTACCTTCATTCTCCCTGATCTGAAGTAATCCTTGCTACATACGTCCCTCCTTGTGAGCGATGAGGCCCACTGTTTGCGGAGTCTAAGACCAAATGATCTTTCACAAGCAAAATTTAAACTTGAAATAGGATTCTCTGGCTCCTGATGCGGACTCTATTTTTCTCGGGTACTTTATACATTCCCAAATCAGGCTCAGGCCGGCTACAGATGGTGCTGGTGTGTAATGAGAAGGGCTCTGAAGCTGCTCAACTCCCAGGGGAAGATTCGGTAATGGAACTAACTATGTATTGTCCACCTTATATACTAGATTTGATTTTGGACTATTTGCCCAACTGTGTTTGTTTATTTCTCGGCACTGGAGGGCTTCCATTAGCTAAGGGCTGATTGAACATAGACTGTGGAGTAAGAAGGAACACAACATTTTTTCCCCCTGAATGCTGATGCAATCCCTTTTCTTTCACTGACAATTGAGTAATGTTTGCCATTGGAAACTGTGTTAGAAATGAGCTGATATTTGCAGTCATTAGTGAAAAGGAATTGTTTTGATCCCAGGGAACAAAGTGAGCGTTATTTTTTTGGATGACAATGTTGCAGAAGTTTGTGCCTAAAACTTGGGTATTCAGGACCATGAAAGAGAAACTGCTAACATTTTAAAGCTGAAAATTACCTTGTTTCAGTAAATCGAAAGATTAATATTTAAGACCTCATAAATTTTGCTCACAGAGCATAGCCAAATATTATTATCATAACGAAAACAAAAACCTCAACTCAGCAAATTAGTCACCAAAGACCACATGTAAATTGACATTTTAGTTTCTTAACTAATGGAATCATTTGTCATTTTACTGAAGCAGTTCATTATAAAAATAAATTAAGAATAAGTAAATTGTAGTCATAGCAATCATGATGAAATTATTAGTAATTACATTTACCGGCATGAAAGTTTTCTGCCTGCTTCTCATCAGCAGATGTTATTCAAAATAACTTTGGAAATAAACACTGATGTTGTATCAAGGTTGAAGAACACATAGTGCAAGGAAGAAAGAAAGTTGCTAATTAACATTAGGAAAATATTGTCTTTCCCTTTCAAATATACACAAGTTCAAGTCTCCAATTCGAATATCAAAATGAAGAAAATGAGAAAACTCTCTACTACCCTAACTAGCAAAAAGAAAATTAGAAAGCAGAGACCAGCTCATGCAATTTCTAAATAAATGAAAAGGAAATTACATTTCTCTGGGTAAATATTTACTTCCTAAAGCGTGCCAACAAAAGCTATGTTAGAAATGGGACACGGTAGTAACTAACTAACTTGCACTTAGTTGATTTAATTGGAAATGTGCTGTTTTTCCTTTTAAGCCTTTGCGTTAATTGTAGAATAAAGAATTTCCAATCTGATGTTCTAATTGCGCCTGGGATCTCGTATCCTGTTTACATATATATTGATCTGTCAGATGACCTCATATGTATCCAGGTAGGCCATATTAGGAAGAACATTTAACCCATTTTTACCATGATACTCAATAATAGAACGTTTCTATTTCTAGCTTTTTAAAAATAATTGTTATGCCTAACATTCAATGTATGCAGAGAAGCATCATGCTTCAGATTTGCAATTTCAACTGGTAAAATTTCAGGTACAAAAATATAAAATATAATAATTTTTAAAATTTCATAAAATGTCATTTAAATCTTGACATGCAGAAAAAAATGTTATTGGCTAAAAATTACTTCTATTTCTATTCCATATAAGGCGTACACAGAAACTTTTCCTCGAATGGCTGTTGTTATTTCTAGTTAATGTTGATGTTAGTAAGTTGATATAGCAAGATGACTTTTTTGGTCAAATTTGCTTGTCTACCTTACAAACATATGAAGTAACAAAAAAGGCAGCTTTTCTTAATTCTCTTTACAAAAATGAAACATTTGTGATGCTTTTAAACTAGATTCAGTACGAAAATTTTAAAAACTAAAATAGATTCAATAATTACAACTAATGTGTACCTTGTGATGACTTCTTTTTAAAAAGGAATAATGTGGGACCTCTCAGACCAAACATCTGGGATAATATTTGGAATTAGAAGGATCTGGTCTGGGAGTTTTATTTAAGTGAATTTAGGAAGACAGTGTTGTGACCAGATAGTGGAAATTGCCCATTCAGGTCCAATGGATTAGGCACCTACAATGAAGCCCGAGAATGGAGACTTGGCTGGAGAAGGGACCAGAGGGCAGAGGAGGAGGGGAAGGGGAAGGAGGGGGATGGGGGATGGGAGAAGGGGCAGAGGATGGGGACTTCAAATCCCATAATGGGTTTGGGACAAGCTGCCTAAGAGCAAACATACTTCTTGAGTTTTCCCTTCACTTAGAAACAGTTACAGCTGCTTCTTCATTTATGGTTTTAAGACTACCAGAAAACGGCAGCATTCCTAAGGAATTTTAATCCCTTCTTAAAGTTTGAGGGGTTGGCTAATAGCTTTGGGGTAATGCTCAGCTGCTTGAAATTCATATAATTTTCTTATTAGTTGGAAGGAAAATCCCATTCCCTCTCTTCCCCCGCCCCCCCCCCTCTCTCTCATACATATATTCCTATATAGGAACAGGGAAGTAGATAGTAAGGGAGTAATTTATTTAATATATTTAGCTTGTGAATAACAATGTATTCTGAAGTTTTCTTTTTTAAATCAGTCATCTAAGATGAAACAATTTCAAGAAACACAAACATCATACAGTACTTATTTTTAAATAAACCCTAATATTTAAAAATTGAAGAGAACACTGAAATGTAAACTGATATTTTGCCTTAATAGTATCACTCGCCCGCGAGCACACACACACACACACACACACACACACAGGGCTTGGATACTTTGTGACTTTCTTTCTAGTAAACATTCTACAAGAGATGGATTTAAGTACATTTTGAATGTAATATTTTAGAACTCAGCCCTTGAACAAGTCGATTTACTTTTTTCTGAGTTGGACAAAGAAATTGTATTGAAAAGCATTCTCCATTACCTCTTGATTCTTCCAGAGAGTTGTGTGTGTGCACGGTCGTGCGCGTTCATGTGCGTGCATGTGCACGTGTGCTCACGAGACCACTTTGGGGACCTCATGCAGTAAGTTACAATGATGGAGCATGACAGTCAGAATAGCACACACTATTAGCTGGACCTCAACTCTATTACAGTGCTATGTTTGGTGACATAGAATCAAGAGACTCAAGGATACAAGGTCAAAGGTAGCAAAACATTACATTAATCTGTTCTCTTCACAAGACACCAGTATATCTCCATGTAAAATACAGCATTTGCTGTTTAATTACGAGAAACAAATACCAAAGTACATCATTTAACAAAATGAATAAG